>NC_069378.1:47281969-47585000 GCF_021730395.1 Mercenaria mercenaria
ACGTAACTTGTGAATGGTGAAGCATCAGATGAAGTTCGAGTAACGTCCGGAGTCCCATAGGGCTCTGTTCTAGCCCCCCTTCTATACTTACTCTACATAAATGACCTGCCTGAAAATCTGATTTCACAGGTCCGTGTATTCGCCGATGACACTGCTGTCTATTTAACTGTAAATAGTCCTTCCCAAGAAAACATCTTCAAGCAAGACTTGAATAGGTTACAATCATGGAAAGTAAGTGGGACATGGAGTTTAAAGTGGAATTATTTGCATTTTTCAAGTAAAGATCAAGCTTAAATAGATATGTATGTAAAAAGAGTGAAGGAAACTATAGCTTTTAACCCAACATACCAAACTCTTCCTGTTACCAGTACGAAATAATAAATTTCCAAATATGACTTTTCTTATTTTGACTGGGGCAGTCTTTTTAAAAAGAACATCAAACTGCAAGCATGAGTTGCTTCCCTTCTACTTCAGAAATTTCTATTTTCAGGTAAGGGAAAGCATTGCGCAGAAGATTGAAAAAAAATATCTATTACTTTATCCGTCCGATTTCTTTATTTTTAAAGCATCAACTTCAAATACTAATGCGGCATTATCGTTAATTTAACACATCTAATTGCACAGCAAACGAAAAATGCTTTTAAGAAATACTCACCCAAAACACACTATGTGCAGTTTAAGATGCGCATAATGCCACTATAATAATTATGTATCTTGTAAGTATTTCCCTGTTTCTTTTAAAGTAAAGTTTCAGAGCAAGATATTGTGTATACCACAACTGCAGTTGATTTATTTAGCTCATGTTCATTCTACATTTCTTGATATATCTACAACCTTTTGTAGTTTTCTCCTGTTTTCTCAAACCAAAATGAATAATACTTGTAATAACACACACATTTGTCCTTGTTGTAAAATGCAATCAATTAACTTATAACTTAATTATTTTTTAGAAAATATGGTGTAAAGAAGCAAATACATATTTTAGGTTTTTACCTCCCTTTATTCTGTCTATGTCTCCTTGTATGGTAATTATTACCCTACAGACAGTATGGCAGATTTAAACATATTTTATTCAGAAATATTTAATTTGTTCATGTCTTACCAGTGTTTTGAAGAAGTTGCAAATTTTACTTAATTTATAAAGTTACAATCATTTTATCTCCTTTCAGCACAATAAAAAATAACTCCATCTAAAATACAAAACATAGAAATTAATGTTTCATTTGAACGTGTTTAACACACTCTAAAAGGGAGGTCCTAGTTAGGTGTCTGCGCAAAATGTTTTTTTATTTTATTTATACTTTGTGGTAATATACCTACATGTATTAAGTTTCAGTAACAAGTGTTACTGTTACCAGATTTGACTTACTTAAATATTTATAGATATTCACATTTAAAGTGGGTGGGGTAATCTGACATGTGACCAGCCAGGAACACAATTTCTGTTATTTTTTTTTTTTTTTAAATGGTTCAAACTTTTTACCTGAAACATTCATGATAAAATGACTATGCAATGGACATTCACACAACATGTTGCATTTTAAATTGTATTGAATACTTTTTTCAGCACAGAGCCACAAAGTGGTATAATCAAATTAACTGATTTTCAATGGACGAAATTCACCAAAAAGCTAAAACATTTTTTATTAGTTGAGATATTAAGGTGTTATATTCAGCAGATATTGTAAACTAAATAAACATAAAAATGACAGTGTATCAGTATACTGTGATTAATATTGGAAGAGTAAAAGTGGGTGGGGTAAATAAATATTCGAAGCAACACTACAAAAATTGTGCAGTTGTTACGAATTAGGCCTCCGAGTGCCTACTAATATCTTAATTGTGCCCCCATGAGTGGTGGGGGCATATAGATTTGCTCTTGTCTGTGCGTTCGTCCGTCAATCCGTCCGTCCGTCCGTGCGCCCGTCCGAAGTTCGTGACGCGCCTAGCTCAAAAAGTATTTAATATAAATTGATGAATCCTTGCAAGAGTCTTTATCATGATATGAACTTGTGCACCTTCTATTTTTCGTCTGGCTCCGCCGCCGAATTTTAGAGTTACTGTCCCTGAAATAGTAAAAAATGCACATTTTCACCTTGTGACACACCTAGCTCAAAAAGTATTTGATACAAATTGAGGAAATCTTGCATGAGTCTTTATAATGATATGAACTTGCGTATCTCTTACGTTTTGTCTGGCTCCGCCCCCTATTTCTGTTATGGCCCCTGAAATAGTAAAAAATGCACATTTTCACCTTGTGACACGCCTAGCTCAAAAAGTATTTGATGTAGATTCATGAAACATTGTATTAGTCTTAATCATGATATGAACTTGCGCATCTCCTATAATTAATCTGGGTCCGCGCCCTATTTCTAGCGTTATGGCCCCTGAAATAGTCAAAAATGCACATTTTCACCTTGTGGCACACCTAGCTCAAAAAGTGTTTGATGAGTGTTTATCATGATATGAACTTGCGCACCTACTATTTTTTATCTTGGTTTGCCACCTATTTCCAGAGTTATTGCCCCTGAAATAGTAACAAAATGCACATTTTTACCTAATTATATGCTTTACTCAGAAGTATTCTCGATGCCTTACTCAGAAGTATTTAAATGTAAATTCAGGAAACATTGCTTGAGTCTTTATCATAATGTGATCTTTGTACACATGGCATTCTTCTTGAGAATTTTAGCATTTATTACAGTGTTATGGCCCTTGAAATAGCCAAAATAATGGATTTTTTGTTTGTGATGCTCATAGCTCAAAATGTATATTGTATTAAATAAAGAATCCTTTTCATATTTTCATATTAAGACTGCAAACATTTGAATTATTTCCTCTTATTTGTGACAAATGTACCATGCGTGGGGGTGGGGGGGGGGGGGGGGGGGAGTGCGGAGTGCGGGGCACACCCTACAGACACATTCTAGTTTTATTAAATACAGACTTGGTCGATAAGTTTTAACAAAACAAATCACTTTAATAAAACTTTATACATATGTGCCATGGAAAAATCAATGCAGAAAATTTAATGTTAATTTGAACAATAGCTTTCCTCAAAATATACTCCCTCAGGTTAAATACTTTGACATTTCAAGGTTAATTTAGTTTGACTACATGTCATGTTCCAGGTCCATGCTTTTTCCATGACACACATGTATAAAGTGGGAATTTCTTTGTTAAAATTTATCAATCAATGCTGTATTTAATAAAATTAAGATAGTAATAGACAATCTGAGGCCATTTCGTAACAATTGCACTAATTTTGTAGTGTTGCTTCGAATATTTATTTACCCCTCCCAGTTTTTCCCAGTTTGAGAGTGTACCACTCTTCCAATATTAATCAGAGTGTACTGATATACTGTCATTTTAATGTTTATTTAGTTTACAATATCTGCTGAAAATAACACCTTAATATCTCAACTAATGAAAAAGGTTTTAGCTTTTTGGTAAAGATCGTCCATTGAAAATTAGTAAATTTGAAAGTCGGTAAATTTGATTAGACCACTTTGTGGCTCTGTGCTGAAAAAAGTATTCAGTACAATTTAAAATGCAACATGTTGTGTGAATGTCCATTGCTTAGTTATTTTATCATGAAATTTTCAGGTAAAACGTTTGAACCATTTTTAAAAAATAACAGAAATTGTGTTCCTGGCTGGTCACATGTCAGATTACCCCACTCACTTTAAATGTAAATATCTATAAAAGTAATTCAAAATTGGGAACAGTAACACTTGTTAATGAAACTTAATACATGTAGGTATATTACCACAAAGTATAAATAAAATCAAAAATCAGACACCTAACTGGGACCCCCACCCCCTTTATTTAAACTACAAAATGCATGTAGAACATATTACTGCAGCTAATCAGAAAAACAAAACATGGTGGCTATTATGAAATAAACATTTAAATACTGAAAGCCAAGAAACATAAATTCGATTCTTTAGATTTATGCCCTCATGACTGTCATCAAAGTATTTGATAGATGGTTGATGTATTCTCCATATTAGCATAAAAATGATTATATACATTATACTAAGTTAAAGAGATGAAGTAACACTATTGCCAAAGGGTATAGACGCTGAGAAAGAATAAGCAGTAGAAATACTTTTGAATGTCATGGGCATGTTCAGCTCCATTAAAGTTCAAAGGTGGATTCTAGTTGTTTATAGATCAGTAAATATACAGATTTGTCTACAAAAGCATATTTGGCGCAAGTACCAGATCCTGATTCATTTTCAACACCAGGGCACATGAGCTTCAGGTCGGTTTATGCAGCTTGCCGACTGGCAGCCGTGTTGGAAATAAGCATTCTATTCCAGAACCGTTAAAAACATCTATATTTTTTGGATAAATTGCCCACAAGTGCTAGCTAGAATGCTTCGATATAAATATTGACTATTACCCGTAAACACAAAGTGTGTTAAATGTTCCATACCTATTTAACAATTATTCGACACTTAAGGTGAAATGCGCCTATTTTGAAATTATCGGGTTTCGTTTCGAAATTTTGATTAATATAAAATTCAGCATATTCCTCATAGACTGGGGATTTTACTTTTTTGATATTTCTGTAACTTTTTTCTCTGCAAACCTTCAAAAACAACCATTGACGTCCATTTTTGACTAACCGCGATTACACGTCCGTCAAACGATTTTTGTAAATCGTTCTGTTCATTCTACAAAAATCGATTTGCTTGCTACTCATAATATTTTCATTTAAAAATGTCTTTAAAATGGTGTGATAGGTATTTCAACAACAACATGTATTATGTATAGTTTTTTTTATCTCATCAACGTTTCGGCTAACGCCTTCATCAGGATAATACACATACAAATATAAACAACGGACGTGACGTGAAACTGATAACGTAACGTCAAATGGCGGAAAAACGTTAATCAAAATATCAAAATGCAAATACATATAATTATATACATATAATTAGTACAAGGTACTATCCCGGATATGAAAATACCAAAAATTTCCTATAGTAAGATTATATAAAAAAGCGGCGATAGGAAAAAACGGAATAGTACCCAGAGTATATGTGTAAATGCACAACTGCACATGCATAATATTCATGAATTTAATCTATTGTAAATAGCAGTTTTGAATTTAATCCTTCCGGACTTTTTGTTTTTAGTTTATGGATCCAGAAAGTTTCTTTACAGAGACGGTCAATATTATTTTTCACAATATCAATCGGCATAAATGAGAAGTCATTCATACAATGATTATTTGCATTAAAGTGTGTAGCAACATTGGAAGAGAATGCAGAGTCAATGAAATTACATATATCAAATTTGTGGCTGTTCATACGTTTGGAAACAGGTTGCATAGTTTGTCCAACATACTGCATGTTGCACTTTTTGCATGTTATTAAGTACACTACGTTTTTAGTTTGACAGTTCATGTTGTGACGTAAATTGAATGTCTCCTTTGTAACGTGACTCGTAAATGATGTCCCAGTATTAATACGCGGGCAATGTGAACAACGGTTTCTTTTACAACTTTCAGATGCGCAAATGTTCGTACTGTTAGTCGTAAACTCTGAGCTTATCAAAAAGTCTTGCAAATTCTTAGGCCGATTATACGCTACAGTAGGTTTGTACGTATTATGCACAAAATTAACACCTTTGTTATTTGATATCTTTAAAAGATCCCAGTATTTATTAATTGAACGGCCAATATTTGGTAACGACGGATTATATACCACTGTGAATGGGAGTACAGTTTTCTTGTCTCTGGTTGAGGAATTTAGTGCGTCACTTTGTGTCATATGTGATACTTTTTCAAAAGCTGCATCTATCACAGATTTAGGATAATTTCTGTCTAAAAAGAAGTCACGTAATTCATGAAGTGACGAATTAAATGAATCGTCGTCCGATATAATTCTCCTATAACGTTTGGCCTGGCTGTATGGAATTCCGTCCTTGCACATTTTCGGATGACATGAAGTGTAGTCGAGATACTGATGGTTGCTTGTTTCTTTCACATAAATATCTGTTTCAATTTGAAGCGAATCGCTTTTCGATACTTGAACATCCAAGAAGGAAACGGATTTATTCGATATGGTGTGAGTAAACTTAATATTCGGGTGGAAACTATTTATTTCATTGATGAATGAATGCAGCTCGTCAAGCGAATGATCCCATATCATAAACACATCATCAAGAAACCTTAACCACAGTGTTGGTTTGATGTCCCGAGTTTGGAAGAAGTCATGTTCAAACTTGTCCATGAACAGGGAAGCATAGGTTGGTGCCATAGAACTACCCATGGCCGTGCCCATCCTTTGGAGGTAATAATTGTCGCCAAATTAAAAGTAGTTATTTTCGAGTACAAGTTTCAGCAAATGTGAAATTTCTTCTGTCGATAATTTGCTGTTATGTTGTCCTGTTGTAGAAAATACTTGCAGGCGTCAATACCGTCATCATGTGGAATGTTAGTATAAAGAGATGATACATCTAGTGTTACAAAATATGTGTTTTTACTTTTACTTTTCATATTTTTCACTTTATTAATAATTATTTATTTAAAATGGTGTATAATTTATGGAGATCATTTTAACGTAAACGTCGATATTTACGTTAAAGTGACGTCAGAGCGACAAATATGACGTTGTGTTTCGAATAAAAATTTTGCTTCAATCTTGTCTCATGTAAAATTCAAACGATAGAATTTGAGAAAAAAACTAACATGATGATGAAAATTTTATTTTCTATCGATTGAAGAACAAAATAATAGGGTCACCGAATTCATTTTCGCGTAAAATTACATTACTCTACCTCTACCCCCAAATCACAAGATAGCGCAATTGAGTATTTTTTCCAGTATATTCTCTTTTCTTCCATAAATCTACTATTTTATTTTTTTAAGTACAATTAAATCATAATACTCTTTAAAACTCTGCTGTCTCAGATTTTAATGTTTAGATTATATTCAATCATTCAGAAAATGCGACAAAATCGACACCGCATTACCGTGCCCTGAGTTACATTACCCTATACCTATCCCAGATTTAAAAAATAATGCGTAATTCAATGGATTTTCTTGTGTCTTGGGATAAAGACAAACACATTTTGAGTTCTTTACAACTGTGCAATAATTTCATTTGACATTAAGATTGAAATGATTTATTTCGCAAGTTAATGGTAATACATGAACAGTCCTGTATCGATGCACATTTACAAAAATAAATAAGAAAACGATAGAATATAAATAAATCTTTTATCTGAATTATCTCAACCTTTTAATTTTAACAATTACATGTACAGAATTCCATCACAAGCCACTATTTCCGTTACGTATTACCTGAGCGTAAAACTGGATACATAAAGAAATGAAATTTTATACATGTAATAGCATAGAGACAAACAAATAGAATACAACTTTAGAAAATTTAAGGTAATTTATATCATCATGTTTGAATAAACTTTATTAATTTATTTAACTTTACTACAAATTTTACGTTTGGGAAATATTTCGATTGTTTGGAGAGTAGTCGGACACACCGATTTCGGAGAGTGGTCGGACATCCCGATTTCAAATGAAGTGCATCCTCTGTGAATACCTCAGGGGAAACAGTATATTTGTTATACGGAGGGGCTGTTGCTCTGAAAAGGTTGATTTATTTAGTAACTTGGCCAGAACAGAAACACCATCCTTTGCTAAGAGGTTTTAGCTCTCCAGATAAGTGTGAAAGAAGGTTATCGTTGTATTCATAGACACGTAATAGAAACATATTCCGTATGTAATTCTTTTTTCTAACAGTAGAAACCTATCAAACACCACAAATATGGGTAAACATTCTACTAAAACTGATAAATATTCCACGAAAAAAATGTTTGTTTTGGGTTTAGCGCTGTTTTCTATGTTACGGCGAGAAATAACCTAGCCAGTGTTTCTGGATTCTGTATTCTCAACAAGTTACTTCCGACTTCACCACATAAATCAGAGTTGGAGGACGAATGATTTCTGACACGTGCCTCCTATCAAGTCGTCATGCCCTACCTGAGGATCGAACTCACGATTCATAGATCTGCGCTCCTTCTATTCAGCTCAGCGGATGAGGTAAAAGAAAGAAAGAAAGTAGCGGTTGTGACTGAGACTCTCTGTAATACAACAGCGATTGATTGTTAAACATGTGTAATTCTACGTTGCCATTATCTATATGTGCGACTCAAGAATCGTAACTTTGTACGGAGGACTGGAGGCTCAAACTTGCAAACCCTGCTTTCGTATTTACGAGATATTAGGATTTGTACGGGCACGTGTATATGTGTAAGGTTTCACTTTTTATTAGCCCACCATCATCAGATGGTGGGCTATTCAAATCACTCTGCGTCCATGGTCCGTCGTCCTTCCGCCCGTCCGTCCGTCCGTCATTCCGTCCTTCCGTTAACAATTTCTCTTTATCGCATCTCCTCAGAAACTACCAGGGGGATTTTGACCAAACTATGTCAGAATGATGTATTTGTACCCTAGTTGCGTCCCTCTGAAAATCAGGTTCAACAAATTTTTCGTAAGTTATGGCCCTTTGTTTATTTCTATAATTTACATAGATTTATATAGGGAAAAACTTTGAAAATGTTCTTGCCCAAAACAACAGAGCCTAGGGCTTTGATATTTGGTATGAAGCATCATCTAGTGGTCCTCTACCAAGATAATTCAAATTATTTCCTTGGGGTCTAATATGGTCCCGCCTCGGGGGCCACATGGTTTATATAGACTTATATAGGGAAAAACTTTGAAAAACCTCTTGTCAAAAACCACAGGGCATATGGCTTTGATATTTTGTATGTGACATCATCTAGTGGTCTTCTACTAAGACTTTTCAAAAAATCCCCCTAGGGTCAAATATGGCCCCGCCCCGGGGGTCACATGGTTTACATAGACTTATATAGGGAACAACTTTGAAAATCTTCTTGTCCAAACCACAAAGCCTAGGGATTTGATATTTGTAATGTAGCATCGTCTAGTGGTTCTCTACCAAATTTGTTAAAATTATCCCCCTAGGGTCAAATATGGCCCCGCCCTGGGGGTCAAAAGGTTCATATAGACTTATATAGGGAAAAGTTTTTAAAAACTTCTTTTCAATAACCTACAACATTCAAATTTGGACCACATGTATGGTTTTGAGTGGCAAGATGAACCTTGACATGAGTTGACCTTGATTTTGACGTAGTGACCTACTTTCACATTTCTGTAGCTACAACCTTCAAATTTGGACCACATGCATAGTTTTGTGCACTGAAATAAACTTTGACCTTGACATTGACCTAGTGACCTACTTTCACATTTTTGAAGGTACAGGCTTCAAATTTGGACCACATGCATAATTTCGTGTTCCGAAATTAAATTTGACCTTGCTTTTGACCCAGCGAACTACTTTCACATTTCTCAAGCTACGGCCTTCAAATTTGGACCACATGCACGGTTTTATATACCGAAACAAACTTTGACCTTTACATCGACCTATTGACCTACTTTCACATTTTTGAAGGTACAGGCTTAAAATTTGGACCACATGCATAGTTCTGTATTCCGAAATAAAATTTGACCTTGATTTTGACCTAGTGATCTACTTTCACATTTCTCAAGCTACAGCCTTCAAATTTGGACCACATGCAAGGTTTTGTGTACCGAAACAAACTTTGACCTTTACATTGACCTAGTGACCTAGTTTCACATTTCTCAAGCTACAGCCTTTATATTTGGACCACATGCAAGGTTTTGTGTACCGAAACAAACTTTGACCTTTACATTGACCTAGTGACCTACTTTCACATTTTTGAAGGTACAGGCTTCAAATTTGAACCACATGCATTGTTTGTGTTCCAAAATAAAATTTGACCTTGATTTTGACCTAGTGACCTGCTTTTACATTTCTCAAGCTACAGCCTTCAAATTTGGACCACTTGCATAGTTTTGTGTACCGAAATGAACTTTGACCTAAAAATTGACCTAGTGACCTACTTTCACATTTCTGTAGCTACAGGCTTCAAATTTAAACCACATGAATAGGATTGTGTACCGAAACAAACTTTGACCTTGACATTAACCTAGTGACCTACTTTCACATTTTTGAAGGAACAGGCTTCAAATTTGGACCACATGCATAGATTTGTGTTCTGAAGTAAGAGATTGACCTAGTGACCATCTTTCAAATTTCTCAAACTACAGTCTTCAAACTTGATGCACATGCATAGTTTTGTGTACAAAGAACTTTGTCCTTGAAATTGATCTAGTGACCTACTTTCACATTTCTTAAGCTATAGCTTTCGAATTTAGACCACATGCACAGTGTTGTGTACGGAAATGAAAATTGACCTTGAGCTAGTCAATAAGTCTTGAAATTTGGAACACACAAAAATGGCACATTGGTGGGCGCCAAGATCATTCTGTGATCTCTTGTTTTAATAAGCGTCTTAGATGTCCAAATTCAGAATGTAACGATATTCAACATTCATTGGAAGTTTATAAGAATACACTTACGCGTATATGTAACTTAGGGATAGTATCTCTTATATCATGATTACGGAAATTATAGAAGTTATGATTTATTTGAAATAGCGCCTGTGGTATAATATATCAAAAGAATAAAAAATAAACTCTGACCTTTAAAACCGAATTCTGCTGTCGCAGGCCCTATATATGAACATTTGCGTAGAGCAGGTAATTTAGCAGGCAAGCCCGTGGCAACTAAACTTATGGTCATCTTTTGGGATTTGCGTGCGTGCGTGCGTGCATGCGTGCGTGCTTTCGTGCGTGCTTAGGGAGTGTTGGTGATAATAAAAGGAAAAACAAGATTTAAACAACGTTTACTACCGTGACGGGGCGGCTAAGTCAATAGTCATACGCCTGAAATAACAAACTTTAAAATATTTGAACTTGTATAATATTGATCTATGATATCTTACAATAATTATGTTTCAAGTATGAAACTCCGAACTATATATATAACTGCATATGCATATTTTCTTTTCATTTTAGCAGTGTATTACAACGGAAAACTTATTTATTGGTATTTTGAATAAGAAAAAAATGAAAAAATAATCATTATAATAAAGAAATATATTTAAAGCGATTTTTAAAAATAACATGATCAGTATTTTACGCAAAGTTGTCGCATTGGCATATGTAAAAAATTCTGCATTGAAACCATTTCGCACCGGTCGCCAGTTTTACAGTTATAAAGACCTCTTTTGTAAAAGAAAAACCCCATTCTCACGTACCAAGATTCTTTTCACATCTGTAGTGAGCCTCTTATGAATGAGAGTGTAAAATATTTAGATTTTAATAGAGATATATCAGAAAAACACGTAAACTAAGCTATGTGGTGATTTGGGGGTAGGGGTAGCGTAATGTAATTTTACGCGAAAATGAATTCGGTGACCCCATAATTTTATTCCATAAATCGACAGAAAATAAGTTTTTCATCATCATGTTAGTTTTTTGTCAAGTTCTATCGTTTGGATTTTACATGAGACAAGATTGAAACAAAAAATTTATTCAAAACTCAACGTCATATATGTCGCCCTAACGTCACTTAAACGTAAATGTCGAGTTTTACGTTAAATTGATATCCATAAATTATACACCATTTTCAAGACATTTTTGAATTAAAATATGATGATTAGCAAGCAAATCGATTTTTGTAGAATGAACAGAACGATATACGAAAATCGTCTGATGGACGTGAAATTGCGGTTCATCAAAAATGGACGTCAATGGTCGTTTTTGAAGGTTTGCAGAGAAAAAAGTTACAGAAATATCAAAAAAGTAAAATCCGCAGTCTACGAGGAATATGCTGAATTTTATATTAATCAAAATTTCGAAACGAAACCCGATAACTTCAAATTAGGCGCATTCCACCTTAACTAAAAAAATGTTGTAAAAGGAACCCTGCAAAACCTTCTTTGAAGAGTAAAGGAGATCATATACGAGAAACAGTAGTTGTGCCATGAAAAGTGTTATGCATATATATATTTCTAGTACTTACTGTCATTTAGAATTCTTAAGAAAACCTTTTGCGATAAATATGTTAGCATATTTAATTTACTACTGTACATGCTGTTTAAAGTACCAAAAACATATGAAACTAAAATAACAGTTTTAAATTGAGTGTGTATATTTGTTCTCAAAAAATGATAAGGTGAGTACAATAAGCCTCTGAAATTTTGTCAGGCGCGATAATCATATTTAAAAAAAATTATTGTATTTTAAGTTGATACTAGTAATCTTAATTCTCGATTACGAAACTAGTTCTTACAACTTTGATTAATTGCTCTCAACACCCATTCCTGACGGAATAAATCTCCAGTTTAGACTTTTTAGTTATGTTGTAAAATTAAAAATGCAATAGGTAGTTTAAAATAAACGCAAACGCATCACAAACTGCTGTACCTCATAGAAAAATGATAGAATTTTGTGATTTTACAAGTTATTCTATTTTTCTGAGACTCGGGGCAAACCTAAATTATAATTATGGTCCAGTATACCTGAGTGCACCTCACTAAATGATTATATTTTCACTCTGCACTTGTCGATTTTTATAATTTATATTTTATTGTGTTCCCAATAAATTGCTCTATAATGTGCCGAAAATCACATCTAAAAATAACCAGCGGTTACGGAACTACATACGGAGTAACATTAATATTGAACGCCACTCCTACAACAATATCAATGTAAAACAAATCCAGATAGTCTGCCGTAACAAAATTTATTTATATACAATTTTATCAACGTTTCTTAGACACAGTTCACAGTGGTCCATTGAATAGCGTACATGCTTCACATACAAGAGGTCGGGAGTTCGAACACCGCTGGAGGCTTTTGTTTTTCCATTTCCATTTCATTTTTGTTTCTGTTTGTCTTATTTTACTTTTTTTATATATATTTATCACAAATCTTGCAAATATTTGAGCAGAAATCATTATTGTGCTTAGTTAAGCAATGTTCTGCCTGTAAGTTTTGAACAAAAGTTTTGGGGGTTCAAATTCAAAGGCATGGAAAATCATATGTTGCTTTTCTCCCTTCCCTTCCCTAGTCTTTCTCGTGCATAGCGACTACTTTCTCAAAAAATCAATTAATTTATAGAACTAAAGTTACACTTGGAAAAAAATGTTGGCTATTAACTTGAGAGGCCCAAGCTTAGATCCATATAGAGCTAAGAAATTACCTTTAATCACATTCAAAATGTTTCTAGACTGTTAGGAGTTTGCTAACTAAATTGGATTTCCTAAATTTCGACAAACAGTGTTTGTGCTCCGGATACAATTCTGGTCAAGAACTTATTAGATTGAATTTGAAATAAGATATTTACATGTAAATGGTTGTCATTCTCCTAACCATAGCTAATTAGTGGGACAAAAGTTGTTCTTAAAGAGTGTCATTTGACAATAACGACATTTAAAAAGAATTGCAATAGTCTGTGATTAGGATAACATGATTATGCAAGTCCCGGTATCTATACTACAAAAGTTTAGAACAAAACAGAACAGAACAGATATTTTATTATAGACTTGTACGAAGTATAGCTGAAATATTCTAATAATGATTAATTCTCCTAATCTCTGAGCTGTAGTAAACGTTCTTCTTTTTATTTAGAATATAAATTTTGACAAACTGAGAAATAACTTTAATGTATTCTAAGAATCATGAAATAACTGATATTACATTCAGGAATTATGGATTATCATTAAACTTAATAGAGCATTAAACTTCATAAAAAAAATCTATCTGTAATATCAGGTATTTTCATTAATTTAAAGAGAATTCCTATAGTTTTTTTCCTTTCATAGAATTTTTTTAAATTCACATATATGATAGGAAAATTTGTGCTGAAAACAATGAACAGATAAAAACAATAGGTTACCAGGCTTGTTTTTGTGAAAAATTGTTTTGAACACACCCGCTGTTGCTGAAATTGCCAGCGATTTTTCAACATTTTCATAATTTTCTGCTTTTTTATAAATACCAACCAAAATATTCATCAAGACAGCACAATACGGTTTTTTTCTTTTTACAGATTTTATTATATACTTATTTGATATCATAGTCATATTTGTACTACTCTATCCTTACAATAATGTGTACAAATGAAAAAAACATATTGTTCCATATTTACTTTTGTGCACTTTTTTCAATGAAAAATACACATAGTGAAGAATATGTTTTTAAATTTTGAAAAAACTCTTTCATAGAATTTTTTCCTGTTTTTCTTGTGTATAGGTAATTGTATTGTGAGCATAAAAATGGCTAAAAATGTATAGGTCACCAGGCTAAATTTTATGTTAAGACCGCTAAAATACAACACCTGTTCGGACGGAAATGGCGCGAACCTGGCCAAATTAATTACATGTATGTTTGCTAAAAGTTAAAAAAATGTTTTAAAAATTCTTAATTCTTTCTATAATTGAATACTAAATAATCTGAAAGGTGATATTGTCTTATCAGTACTAAGTCAATTATGTTACATTATATGAACAACACTGTCTTTGTTCTAAAATGCAATGTGAAAACAAAACCACAAAATTAGCAAGATACCTGTCAGGCATGATACTTGTCAGTACAACATAAACCAGTATCAACATTTGATTACTGATAAAACTTATCAAAAATGTTATTTTATTCAAGATTCCTCATATTTAAGATTATCTGTAACATGTTTCAACAAATACTGACTTCAGTTCAGTTTTCCATAGAAAGTGTCGGCTGCGCAGAAATATGCGCATAAAAAACTATAGGAATTCCCTTTAAATAACACAAATTCTTAATTTTTCATAGGGCACTGATTTTGATTTATCAAGAGAACTCTGTCATTCAGACAACGCCTACAAGGTTAAATTCATATTGGTTTCTTATTAACTGCCATGTCCATTTTCTCTTCAAAAAGATAAGTTTTGAAAGAAAATTCTAAATTTGCTATAAAGCATGAATAGTGTCACGTCTGACTTGATGTTGCACCAACATTATTCCAATGCGCTGATGCCATGAGGTTGATCATGATGTTACGCAGGGTTATTGTGTTTAAAAAAAAAAAAAACTATATGCAACACATGAACTGAAAAGAAACTTTGCATTCCTGGATTCAAACATTTGTATTATAAGAGTAGCAATTTACAGCAATGCATAATCGTTGAGGTTAATAACGCTGAATGTAGGTATGTACAAAAGTGGGTATACTGGACAGGTTTAAATATGCGAATTTCAGTATAATCTTTAACTCAAGAACACTATTTTCCATTGTCAGTCTCTTGACACATTTGAAAAATTATTAGCTCTCGTTCATTTAAACCAAACATTTTTAGACATTTGCCTTTGTTCATATTTTTCATAACAAGTCTTAGAGCAAAATCGTCATGCTTATTACTGTCAAAACTGAAAGCCTAATTTCATATTATTTTATATAGCCGAATACTTAAAATTCAAACAATTGCTACAGATTTTAGAAAGTGGCGACAGGAATAGTATTAATTTTCAAAAATGTGGCTACAACTTTATTAGGCCCAAGGGAAGTCCTGAACCGTAATAATTTAGGTGAAACACTATTTTCAAGCCTCGATCATTTGATAATTCAAGCTATAATATCTTGTACGCACCCAGAATGATATGCTTGATAATGGTTTTCGCGATATGACATATTGTGTGCTCAAGAGAGTAAGTCAAGCACTCATGATTTTATTTCAAGTTCACAAGATAAATTGTTGTGCCCGCAATACAATAATATACTTATTATTATATATCTATTTTATCTATCCAATCGCGAACGTTCATTTACATTACGTGATCGCTCAATAAATTACGGTATTTGGACGCACGTGCGTACAAAAATTCCTGTATTTTCTGTATTTGGACGCACGTGCGTACAAAAAATCCTGTATTTTCTGTATTTGGACGGTTCAGCAGTCCCATGCTAAGCATACGATAAAGCCCGAAACGCGTGAAAATGTTCAGAACGTAAATCGTAGGCGCTCTATGTACAGAGTTTGATTATTCGTCATGAAAGCAGGATTTAATTGTCGTTTGTTTGTTTACAAAACAACACACACGATGGCGGTGCTATCTGATTAAGATATTAACACGTTTGTTAATAATAAAAAACCTAGAAATACAGTACAAAATAAACATCCTCAGATGTTGGAATATTTAAAAAGTGGATAAAAGATTGAAGCAGTTCCGCACGAAACTAAGAAACTGGAAGATATCAGCCCTGACTGTCTGTATAGCTACCTCAGAAGATTTTATTTAACAGTCAAGAAACAAAATGGTGAAGATTATTAACCAGACAGCCTTATTGGAATCAATAACAGTATAGACAGATATTTGTCTGATAAAAAATACCCTACAAGTATATGCAAGGGAGAGGAAATCAAGTCGTGTAGGAGTGTTTTACTGGCTAAGGGAAAACAGTTGAAAAACAGATGGAATGGACAGAAAACCTAACAGAGCAGAACAAGTTTCGGAAGAAGAAAAAGAAGAGGTATTCCTAAATAGAAATTATATAGATCTAGATATATACAGATATAATTGAAAGAAATTTCTCGTACTTTTCTCAATGTTTTAAACATATTGGGGTCATCATGGTAAGTCACAAGAAACAGAAGTAGATCTAATTCTTTAATCCTGGGAAAAGTACGATCGATAAATAGTTAATCGGAAATTGTTGATTGTTTTTCTCGGCACTGGTGACTAAAAAATAAACTTGATATTTTCTTCTTTAGTTTCCTGTCACTTATCATGTAGATCTTATATAAAACAATAAGAAAAAGATGAAAATAAATTTTTGAAATCATCTCCCATTTTCAAACATAATTTGTAGTCTCCTAACGCTTCGTTTTTAGATAACGTTCTCAGTGTTCTTATTGATTACCGCACCTCTAGTCCGGGTTGTCTAGAGGTCCGGTTACCGTACCACTTTTGAATACAGGTTGGGGACCACTTTAAGAGAAGCGGTGGTGTACAGGATAAGGTGTTGGTCGCTCATCTGTGAAGTGTCGGTTCCAGCCCTACTGGGTTGTGTCGTACACCTGTACTGGTTTTTACAGAAAGCGGACTAGAATGACCCAATCAGTTAATAGCGTACTTCGCAACCAAGCTAAAATAAATTAGTTTAATAAACAAAACTAAAACTTGTGACACTTATTACGATAGCTGTACCGACTGAGGTAAAAAGATATATAAACGGGCTGAACAAACAAAGTCAGAAGTTAATAGTCTATAAATGCAAAGTGGAAATATAATATATTTATAATTATGATATTTTTTGATTGAACATTATTTTAGTACACTGTATATGTATATTGTTTTTAGTGCAGTAGTAAATAACATAGTACATGTGTAACTAAAAAGATATTTACTGTGTTTCAGTTTGCGTCTTCTTCAGGACAAATGAAATAGAATCATTCATATATTTTTCAGACACTGTGGTAACGTGGTATAATGGGCTCATCCTCCCCTATGGCTTTGCTGCTTGCAATCTGGTAGAGAAATAACATTTTGGGGTTAAGAGGGCGTGACGAACACCATAAATTGAGATGGGGCGATGTGACAATACTTAAGGAAGTTGATGGTGCCAGGTAAATCATTGACCTGAGTTAAAATAAAATTAAAAATTATTTATTTTAATTGGAAAACAAAAATAATGCTTGAATCTTGTGATTTAAAATAATAACCTATCCCAAGTTTAACCGTACAGAACCTGTTAATATGCATTGTTGGGTATTTCATTTCAGAGTTACGGCAGTGTTATAACCATATACCTGCGATCAGTTAATCCAACTACTTTATTTGTAATTTGACCAGTATTAGCATCGGTCTCTGCAGGTTGCTGACAACTTCCTCACCAGAAGCAATGTTTGGAGATAGCAGTTATAGACATACTGTCTTACATCTGATTATCAAAGAGTCAGACAAGAGGTTGAGGACTGAACCTCTGTTCTCAATATTGAGGAGCGAGAATTTTAATTGAAATTGGGTCCGGCTAAATATATGTGTGAAATTATAAAAAGCAGTTTAAGTAAACTTTAAAATGAAGTTTGCAAAATATATCAAAATTTTTCTTGTAGAAAAATATAAGAAAATACATAATATAGTTGTGTATTGAACAAACATGTGTATTTGTCATAGATTCATGCAGAGACCTGTCCTGTGAATTTGCTGATAGAGTACACACACAGGTAAATATAAAATTAAAATGCAGTTATTTATTCTCTTGAAATGTTTTGTTTACAAAGAAATACAATTCAAGATTTTCTTTCATTTGGTTACGAACAACCTTTGGGCGGTAAAAATATTTTGTTTAAGAAATTATTGGTTCCAAAGTGTGGTTTATTGTAGATTCTAACACGACCAGCTAATTACTCATATACACATAGAAGAACATCAGTCAACGGTTATTTTGCAAAAACCCATGCGCATGCAGCGACGTCATCTAATCCAGGCGCGTATCATGGTCGTAACAATAGTTACCATTTTTTTCTAACACTGTTGATACTATCATGTCATGCTAGAATCGAAACAACGAAGTTCCAAGGTGTGATTTATCATAGAATAACCTTAAGTTTTTCTACAGCCTGAGTAATATATTGTTTCGCATTAGAACGAAAAACATCGGTTATTCTAAGATAAACCACGATTGGGAACTTAAACATGTTAAATAACCTGTGTTTTTAGTTCTTATGCATAATAATATATCACACAGGCCGTAGGAACGAAAACTTGAGAACTTGTTTTTTCAATGATTCTAACATTAATACCGGTATCAGCAGTTTAAGAAAAAATGATAACTACATTTTTACGACATGTACTACACTTCATGTTATGCATCTGCGTTATTCTGTATATTGAGGATGACTTCACAACATTGCATTCACATGCGTTATCGCAAAATAACCTTTGATAGATTTTCGCCTATGTGAATATATAGGTTATTTGATGGTCGTGATAAAATTTTATTTGACTGCTGGCATAAACAATAATTTCTTGTACAAATAAAACAGAAAAGAGCGAATAAAAAAATGCTTTTTTTTCATATATTTTTGCATGTGGCTCGATTAAAACATTGTTTTTTAAGAAAATATTAAAATTAACAGGACAAAGTAATAAATGTCAGTTATGACGAACAATAGTAGACTACATAAGTCTGCAAAATGAAGACATAAATGATAAATCATTATTTTGAGTAATTTTACTTTTGCGACACTCTCATCTACGACATTTAGAAAGAGAATACTTCTTTTCTCCTGCCACCTCGAATTTTCCTCCAAAAAAGTCTGAATACCAATAAATGAATATGGTGTGGCCTAAATACTAAATAGTAAAAATGATGATGTTGAAGTACAAGGAACAATTATTTAGATCCAAAAGTTAATGTACTATGCCAATTAGCTGTGTCATGTCTACAGGTACTTTGCTACATATATTTTGTTTTTATTACAGGCGACCGTTGACAATGTGCATGCCAGATAGCCCATTTTATCTGCAGATACACTAGCATTGAGAAAAACCTGGACCATCAGGCTCAGTTGCACAAGGCTGGTTCAAGAACCAGCTTATGGGAGTTCAAAGCCTTGGAAGACTAACCACTCGGGGAGGAAGACAACACTTAAACGCCTAAAAGAAGCAAACTTTGACAATGTAGACATAATACAGTCAACTGGTCGCAAAAATGTACAGTCACTAACTCTTAACATCAGCATGAACAGTTGCGTCTAGTACAGCCACGTCCAGTGCAGTTGCGTTTTGCATAGAGTCTGAGAGTATAGAATTTTCAGAAATTCTTCCTCAAGGAATGGAAGAGATACTCAACACTTGAGCAGTTTGAAAAGTTTCAAACTCTTTAAACTAATTCCAAGGAAATTGTGACAAATCAGGAAATTCACTTATCATCCAACCAGGGGAGGGGGGGGGGGGGGGGGGGGGGGGGGGTTAAGAAGTCCAATGTTTTCTGGAGCAAATATAAGTGGTGGACAATTCACTATCAATAATAACTTTAATTCTATATAGGTTTGATAGACTTACTTGATGTAGGTCCTTGTATATAGTATTTCACAATTGTTCAAGGACAGTTAATAAATCAATGTTCAGCATTTTATATTGAACCATCTTTGTTAATTTGTAGTTATTTTCACTATGAACAAACAGTTTGAGACTGGAAGATAATTCCTGTGTTGCTGATTAACCCTTATCATGGTCGACACAATTAGTTCTGCCTTTGAGACTCGAGTAGATCTTTATTAGCCTGCACATCCGTGCAGTCTGATCATGATCTGCAATGTTCGCTATCAGTTAGTATCTATTTGGTGAGCACCCATTTTAACAGTTAATGGTGCCGTCGTACCGTCAAGCAAATATTAATTTTGTGAAAAGCGTGCTCAAGATTGCGATTACTTCATTTTCAAATTAAAATGGAAGCAATTTGTCATTATTCAGTCTTAAAATAAAAAATACCCAGACAATGTTCAGACAATGTAGAATACTTCACGAGGTTATAAAATAATGTCATTTTGATAGAAAATACTTTTATAGCCTTTTAAAACCTGACATAACCGATCTTATCAAAATTTCTATATAGAAATACATAGAAACCATAGTCATCAACTTCAAACAAAAATGGAAGCAATAAGTTTTTGTATCACATCAACAAAAAATATATTGAAATAAAGGGCAAAAAAATAAGATTACTTCACGAGGTTATAAAATTTTGTTAAATAACGATACAAATACGTTTTTAATGTTTTAAATATATTTTCCTATACAAATCTATAGTAAAACTGTTTATCGATAAACGTTATCCGGTCCGCGATCCGTGTATATTCAAGGGAGACTACTTTTGCCGAAACTACTGGTCAATGTATTGGAATGTTGGCCATGAACTGAAAGATGGACAAATTCATTATAGAAATTTAGCATGATAAGGGTTAATTTCTGTTCTTTTCAAATGTACTTGAATGTGCAGTTGATGTATCTGTGCTTCTTTAAATATATTTATCACATGTTTGACGCCGCGGAGTGAAATAAAGCCATTAAATAAAAAGTCATTTAAAGTATAGAAAACCTTGGTCAAATTGACTTGTTTATAATAGTTAGAGAAAGTAGAACTGCTGTTGTTTCGACAGGAAGAGCTACAATGTGGTAAAAATAATATTACGTTTGTGATTTTCTATATTGAATTTATTATACGAGTTGAATAAAATTGATGAAATGCTCGGCACAGCCTCGCATTTTACTATTTTATTCAACTTGTTTAATAAATTCAATATGGAAAGACACTCATGTAATATTCTCTATTTATCACATGTTTGCGTCGCGGGAGTGTAACAAAGCCATTACATAAAGACGATAAGACACTTGTGAAATAATGCTTTGATGTCAATATCATTTATATTATGAGATGTTTGTCAAATGTACTTTTTACATAGTGAAAGAAAGTAGAATTTTTTATTTTTCTGCAGGAAAAGCTATTATGTAATAAAAAGAAAATTACATTTGTGATTTTCCATATTGAATTTATTAACCTTGTTGAATGAAATTTATAAAATGCTCGACAGAGCCTCGCATTTTATTATTTTATTCAACTCGTTTAATAAATTCGATATGAAACAACACACAAGTAATATCTTCTATTTGTGATATCAAAGATATCTGTGAAACATGTATTAAAGATATCTGTAATAAATGTATTAAAGATGTCACTGATATTTAAGATATAGGGATCGGTGTTTTTAAAATACCTGTGATACTTGTTTTGATATCAAATATATCTATGATATTAAAGATACCTGTGATATCAATAATATTATATTAAAGGCATCTGTGATATTAAAGATATCTGACATCATGTTGTTTTTACCTTTTACGTATAGGATATAAGACGAAAACGATCCAATATGTAAAATACTGGACTGTCTGAAGCGCGTTAGTGCTGAGGACCGTCCAGTATTTTACATATTGGATCCTTTGAGGCTTATATCTTACTTAAAACATTGTATTTATGACATAACCAATAAAACAAATTACGTATAAACCATTGACGTAAAATATTCTTAAATTAATTCGGTTTTTATTCACATTACCGCATTTAATAACAGTTGCTATATGATTTTGAAATACCCTATAGATCCTCATGACTATTTTACGCACGTTTTTCTCATAATGCACGACTGCGTTTTTCTCGGGTTCCTCGCCTTCGTGATATTGGACTTTCGTTAGCCCGGGATTCTCGTGATGCTATTAATTGTGTTTACACGGAATAAGCAGTAGTATTCTCTTGAGTGGCGGCGGGGGGAAATGAATTTGTGACATTTTAGAAACAAAAAACTAGATTTATTTTAATTCATGGAAACTTTCTTTGTGTTAAAATTTACAAGGGTATGGCGGATTAGGATAATGTTTCACTGAAAGCGTAGTTGGAATCGGACAGCTGGAGAAAATGACTGCTGCATGTGCACTAAGTGAGAAAATGGGTTATTTGTTTACACGCCTGGCAATATAATGTTGTGGTTTATTCACACTGGAAAACCGGCTGTCTTGACGCCCGCTGGAAATGTAACCCAGCTGGAAATGTAACCCAGCTGTAAATCGGTTGGTAAAGTTTTCATTTATTTCTATTAAAACGAAGCCAATTCTTGCAAATCAACTTGACAGTTTTGTCAAGGAATGACCATGGCTTAAATTTACAATATCTGGGCCAAAAACGATCGCTATGTTTTGAGATATTCGCTAACAATTTCTTCAGTTTGAAAAATCGAGCAAAAATCCAAAGTTTGGCGCAAATTGTTTTGATTATGAACAACTTGTGAAAACTTTTATCATCTGGTTTAACAGATGTGTCCTTTCGGAACACCTGTGTAAAGATTCCGGGTTCTACGTTATTCCTGAAAAAGTATATTAGCTGTTAAATAGGCATGGTCGAGAAAAAAGACTGTCGAAAACGGCCGCTAGTGCTGTCGTTGAACTCGGATGTTAACATTTATAGACTATCCATTAATTCCGATGATTTTGAATACTTTTGTATGTAAAAAGTATTACTGGCAGTGATTTGACGGAAACGTAATTACTTTTAAAATGGCACTTTCATTTCAAGAGGCTTTAGGACAATATTCCTTCACACGCGGACTGACTTTTAACCTAGTTCACGCGTTCTTGCAATTTTTTTCCGCCATGCGAATGCCAACCATATATTTTTTGCAGTTATACCGAAGCATTATAGTACATATTGCCATTTTGCCAGCTTTTGATGGTGGAAGAAAACCACTACATGTGCCTCCGGGCTACTAAAGAAAGTAATTTCACGTCGGGTTTTGCAAGTGCAAATGATTGCTTCTGGTCGTCAGTCCTTTGATTTTCGTTTGAAGAATTCAGTATATTTAATGAATCTCAAATGCCCGTTCTTGTTTTGAACAGTGTTCTCAGTGCAGTGCTTGATAGATGTGTAATCATTTTTGCTCATACATAATTATTTAATTGCTCCTAATGTAAATCTGCAATTTTGTTTTATTCATAAATACCTTTACAACAAATACTAGTTTATTCATGGTCTAAAACTGCAAGTTGTTGATGTATAGGCAAACGATTGAAAACGATTGTTTCAAATCTAAATAAGCAGACCTATGCAAAATGTCACATGACTGTTAATCAGTTATTTCTTAACATGGCAGCCACATGTAGCTTTAATTAACATATAACAAGGTCGGAACTCTTCTTTGCTTGTTTACGATCTTACACAGTCAGCTGTCAAATAAAACCGCATGAAAATAAAAGGTCTACTATACGACACAATATATTTGAAGTTTTGTCTATGCATGTAGGAATTGCCAGCCTAACACAAAATACTTATTTATAGCTCTGTGTTAAAGAATTTTTTGTTATACTGACATTGGAGGCGGTCATTAATGAATGGGCCTCACTAATACTTGTATCACCGGTAACACATGTTTGAAGTTTAAAAATAAATACTTAAAAATAAGTCCATGCATGTAGAATCAAAGCCCGGACGGACGGACGGACGGACGAAAGCAACTTCTAGACTCTAAACCAAAAGGACAATAATGAATCAACCAGAATTACTCGAGATGGCAATAAGGAACATACATATGTATATACAAACTGTTTACTGACTGCAGGTACATGTATACGCATTTTACACGAATGAAAGATGAAAGAAATCCCCAAAACACAGACAGACTAAACAGATACAAAATATACATAAAGAAGAGACACAATGGGGCGTATAACATGTCTACAAGACAGCTTTTATACAACTGTATTCTCGATAGCCGACAGCTGACTTCAACGACTGCCTATTTCAAATACAGCGGCCGTTTTCGATAGCGAATATCTCAAAACATAACGATCATTTTTGGCCCAGAAATTGTAAATGTAAGCCATGGTCGTTCCTTGACAAAACTGTCAAGTTGATTTGCAAGAATGGACTTCGTTTTAATAGAAATAAATGAAAAACTTTACCTACCGATTTACAGCTGGGTTACATTTCCAGCGGGCGTCAAGCCGGTTATCCAGTGTGTTTATTAGTTCAATGACAGTTTTTGTTGGGTTGTACATGAAGTGCCAAAAAATTTTCAAATTTAGTGCAAGAAGACTAACAGAACCGACATTTTAATATATTATCGGATACAGCTACTGGTAAGTCCAAATCATGTTAAACTTGTGATATTATTTTCGTTCGTTTTTAACTGGTTAAGGTTCATGTAAAGTGTTTGAGACTGCCCCATCGAGTGAATATTTGTTTCATGTTTTGAGACCTCATAGGCCTTTGTTTTTCATACATTGTATAACAAACTGTTCAGAAATAGTAGACGTGTCATTCAAGAGAGGTTGTTTTGTTCGGTACAATAATATTTCTCTTATATGACATGTACTTTGCTTGTCCACATTCTGTTTTGTAAAAAATATCAAACTTCTTTTTCAAAAATATTTTGACATTAGGTCTATACTTATTGTGGGCCTAACATATTTTTCCAGGTACTCCCAGTGTTAAAATTGCTACAATACATCTACATTTCAAAAAGTTGCCAAAATTGCAAAACGAAAGTGAAAGTAGAGCTGTCAAAATGACAAAATACTCCTATATTTCAGAAAATATGTAAGTTAACTGCATTTCAGTACTAGGAGTACCTAGATAAATATGTTACAGACACAAACAAAACGTATTTAAAGAAAAAATACTTTTGAGAAAAACGTTTGATATTTTCTACAAAATAGAACCGTGACGGTCGAAGTACTAGTAATTTTAGACAAAATACTTATTCTCAAAGAAGCTTACATTTGTATAATATATTCCATACTTTCTCTAAACAATTCAGTGTATTTATAATAAATAGAAACGGTCTTTGAAGAATAAATTTCCAAAATCAAAATTCACCTGAGGGGTGGTCTCCAAACACTTTACATGAACCTTAATACACGACGCATAGTGGCGATTCGGAAGCTGAAAACTAAGGAAAACTTGCTTTCAATATGAATTTTATCTATGCACTCGAAGCTACTCTTATTTAAGTTATTATCACAATGGATGTTTAATGTGGCCCTAACTGGAATACTGAAAAATATATTTGATATCATTCACTTTGAATTATTAGATTTATTTTCACTAAAATTTCGGTATTTCATATAAAATAGTATAAAATGAAATAGAATATACGAGTACAAAATTAAAAGGTATTTCGACAAAACTAAGGTTCATGTAAGAACACGTGTCCCATAATTGCAGTTGTTTTTCTTTTCCAATAGGCAGTCTCACAGACTGAACAAATGTGAGCAAATGCTTAGCACTGGCTTCAAACACAAGAAATGAAGGCAATTTGTTCTACGTAGGGTGCTATAAACGTTTATATTTTGAAAGGAAGATCCTGTTTTTCTACAGTTTTTTTTTTATACGGATGTAATACTCAAATATACATAAACTGTAACTGTCAATACCCACAACAAAAATATGAGCTGCACCATTAGAAAACCAACATATTGGTTTTGCGACCAGCATGGATCCAGACCAGCCTGCGCAGTCTGGTCAGGATCCCATGCTGTTCTCTTTCAAAGCCTACTGCAATTAGACAAACTGTTATCAAACAGTATGAATCCTGACCAGACTACGCAGATGCACAGGCTGGTTTGATCCATGCTGGTCGCAAACGCACTATGTTGGTTTCGCTCACGGCGCGGCTAATATCATTTTCAGGGGTTTACATGAACATTCAGAAACGTGTAAGCATTTGTTTTTTTTTTCTATGTACAGATGTACGGATACATTCTGAAAATGTGGATTGTGACATAACAAAAAGTTGGTTATGTATACGAGGATGCAATGCTTCACTTAACTTTCGTAAATCGTAAATTATTATTACTATTGTTTTTATGCTTCCCGAAGGGCGAGCATATAGTTGACACTTTGTCCGTCCTTCCGTCCGTGCGTAGTATAACTTGAGAAGTATTAACGGCATTTTATTAAAATTTCACATAATCATAGAGGCCATCGAGACAGAGCACTGTCAAAGAACCATAACTCTACCTTATCTAGCTTTTGAATTATCTCCTTTTATTATACAAAATAAGGCTTGTCCGGAGCATTACTTGAAAAGTATTTATCCGTTTATGACATTTCATTTAAACTTCTCAAAATCATAAAGGCCATTAACAGTACGGCCTCAAAGAACTATCATGATTGGTGTTATCAAACTGCTTTTTAAACAGAGAGCAATAAATTCTTGCATATTTTTTTAGAACTGGAAACGTGAACAATATTGAGGAAATTGTTGCTCTCGGAAGTTGTCGGTAAGCGAGTAAGACTACGTTGACGCATGCAAAATATGTATAATGCTATTTTTAAAATTTTGCGATTTTGTCCATAATTATTATGCATCTAGATCTATACATAAAACTTAGTTCTGATATTAATTTTCCTTTTTATTATCAGTACTGTGTTATTGGACTGCTTTCATTTGATTACAATATTTCTATATGGAATTACACTTATCTCTACATGTATTGATAAATATTGGACTACACGAGGATACTGATTCTGTATATAAATCGTTTTTCTCGTGCAGTCCAATATTTAAATACACAGTCCAGTATTAAAATAATATTGGACTCCACGTGGAAAATACTGTACTAAGTCCAAAATGAAAGCAGTCCAATATTAAAAATACAGTACAGGAAGAACAAAGGAGTGACGTCATGACATTGTTTTAAAGTAATGTTAATACACAATTATTGCTTTTTGGTGAGGTCGATATGTGGATTTATCAGGTCGATAAATCCACAAATGGACCGAACTTAAAAGGCAACAACTGTTTTATTATTAAACCCAGCCAACTCATAAGTATAAACATTAAATACAAATATCTGCAGCCTTTGGTCAATTTTTGTGGTAATTTGTGTGTCTAACAACGTCACATTAGTTTGACGTCAAACCGAGATGACGTCACAACTGACGGTCAATACGTGTTTTTGGCTCCGCCTTCGAGTCAATACAACTTTATATCATTGATCATGCAACTACATGGAATATAAATATAGATTTAATAATAACATGTTATAACAAATGTTCAGAATAAAATTGTGTGTGTAAATGTTTTGTTCAGTTTTATGCACAGTTTCAACATTTTTATACGTCCGTCTCTGAAGGAGCGGGAAGTATTATGTGAAATCTAGTGGTGGTGGTCGGCATCCAAAGCATGTCCGCTCTCTTATTCAAAAAGTTTTCATGGGATCTTCACCAAACTTGCTGACAATGTTGTGGGCTTAATATCTCGGTACGATAACCAGCCAAATCATCTCAGGCACTCTTTGATTATGACCCTTGAATTAATCGAAAAACAGGGAGTTTAGCCTTGTTTACTATCTAAGTCGAACATATTTCATCTGATCTTCATACAACTTGCTGACAATGATTGCAGGCATAATATCTCGACAATCAGCCAAATCGCTGGCACACTCGCTGTACCTAGGCACACTTGGATTATGGCACTTTAATTACTAAAAAAACTGTAAATTTAGCCTTGTTCGCTCTCTAAATCCTACAGTTTTCATCAGATCTTCACCAAACTTGCTGACAATGTTTGTGGACATAATATCTTGGCGTACTATGTGAACATCTATGGCAGCGGCTGGGCCGTCAGCATCTAAAGTCCGCCCTCTAATTCAGTTTTCATCGGATCTTCACCAAACTTGCTGACAATGTTTGTGGGTATAACATCTCGGTCAATTTCGATATCCAGCCAAATTGTACCAGACATTCTGGGATAATTGTGGTCCCTGAATTACTAAAAAACAGGGAATTTAGCCTTGTCCACCCTCTTAAGTCGAACAGTTTTCATCCGATCTTCACCAAACTGGTCGACAATGTTTCTGGGCATAATATCTCAGCCAAGTATTAAGACCACCCAAATCGCCAAATGGCTGTTTTAGGGAGGTTGCAGCATATAATTTATTTAATACTGATACTCAGATAAACAACATTCAGAATATTACGTATGAAGTGAGATAAACATAGAATAAAAAGGACAAAGGGCCTAACATTGTTCTTGTATAATATATATTTACACTCATACCAAGCTGGGAAAAAAATACAGAAAAGGCAGGAATACAATTTTCTGTGAAAGATTTTAACTACGATAAAAAAAGATGTAGAATAAAAAGGTTATTTAACATTGTACTGTAAAATACGAGCGGCTCGTCTAGTATGGTTTTCTCAGCTGGGTACTCGTTCAAACGTATCTCCGTATTGTACAGAACAGTGTGAAATAACCTAATAATACTAATACTCAAGATATTTTCTGATGTTCTTGAGTTTACAAGTTGGGTGTTCAAAATAAGATATCACATTTTCCAAATACATGTATTAAGTTGATCTCTTTACAGAATGACTTTAATAAGTCAAGCGCTATTGAAAGATACTAATGTTATAATATTATGTTGAGTGCTCGATATAATATGGAAGAGGGGAATTTCATGCTTTTTTCATAGATCATGTTTACACCTATCAAAAATATAGGGCCAATCCGTTTTATCCAACTCCTGATCACTTAAATGGCAATGGATTATTTTATGTCAACAAACAAATACTGAGAGGCCTGTCGATTTTTTTATCAGAGAAATGCCCCCGCAGAGCATCTGCCGGTCATGTGACCTTCAAGAAAATTTCATTTTTTGCGTGCAGCTTGCTAAAGATAAGAAACCTGTATTAAAGTGTATTTTTACCAAAAACATCCGTAGGTAATCCAAATTCATCTTGCGAAATAATATGATTTGCCGCTTTGCAACAGAATGGATAGACTCAGTGAGTGCCAGAAATATAAACAGATATGTAACCAGTTGCTGCCGCCGAAACAGCATGTGCTGCAAAGCTGAAACGAAGTGGCCAACATTACATTACAAGTGTGTTCGATAGGGACCGTTTCATATTGACTTTCTGTTGTTTTATAGTAAGAAGTAAAAATAAAAATAAACATACTTGGATAGTGCAAACATATGCAAGTCATGATAGAATAATCCTTCATCTGTTCCTGTAATCTAAAGTCTACTTTCTGTTTAAATCTGAAAAGTTTGATCAGACAAAAAAGTCAAATTGCCAAGCAAGAGCAATAAAAACTTTGGCTATGTTAAAATATAAGCGTTACGTTACAAAAACTATTTTGGTGAAACTCTATTGCCCTTTATAATTGAATAATGTGACAAAGTTAGGTTTTCACCTCTTCGTAAAGGATACTCATGATATTAATATTAATTCATGTTGAGTTTACGATCCAATCTTTTTCGTGCAACATATTCAAAACAAACTGTACGCGTGCGTATTTTGGTTTGGTAATTTACACAACAAAAATCTAACAGTGTGTTTTTCTTGTTTTAGTAATTTTCGAATTTGAGTATTTTTCTTGACGTGGGATATACCTGTTTGTTTACATGATGAAACGTACTAATACGTTTATCAAATGTTTGCTATTTAATAATAGTATTGAAATTTCAAAGTCAAATGCAATACCTTCAAAAGATATTATGTTTCACCAATTATATTCTTCTTTGAAGTAACTTTAATATATATGGTCGAAATTCAACTGCTTATATATATATATAATTTCGACCATTCGGTTAATTCAATGCTTCTTTACTAGTATGTATTTATGTAAAAAGGGAATAAAATTTTACACTCACATTATAAATTGATTAATGTTGCATGTTTACACATTAAGAAATATGCATTGAAATTGACTTTGGAAGCATGCATTTGAAACTTACTGGGTTTTGGATGAGAAGATGGTAGGTTTCTTTCCCGATGCATTCTTATTTAACTGTGTTGCATAAAGATAGCGTTCAACTTCTTTTAAAATAAGATATTATGCGATTACGTTAATAAGGTAATAATCATGACAACAGTAGAGGTTGTTTGTTGTATCTTACTAATAGATCTTAAAACAATTAACTTTTATCTCATGTTTTCCAGCATAATGTTTGTTTTGTATCGCCTCATTCAAAATGTTCGAAATACGTGTCATAACGGCCTGACACGTTGTACTTTATTTAACCAAAACTTCTTTCTCATGTTTGTTTCAAACACGCGTCTGTGCAAACTTTTAGGAAGAGCTGGACATATCTCAAAACGAGGATGATATTTTTTATGATCGTAACTAATCTGGCTGAAATATCTACTTTTCCACCAGTTCGATTTTATTTATCTATTTGAAACTATTGCTAAACGGTAACAGTGACGATATTTAGCACTGGCTTCATAAATTAAAGACGTTAAAATGTATAATGTTTCTAAGTACCATTGCAACATGTTTTGACAATATGTATGACATGTTTAATGAAATAAGATACAAATAAAGCATAAATGATTGAGTCATCTTTCTAGAGCGACGCAGCGGGGCGCCTCGCCCTGTCCCTTTTTACTGCCGCCACGCTGCCCTTAAAATGTGCCCTCTTGCCATTGATCTTCTGCTAAATCCCGCCAATTTCCCTGTTGCCATGCCTCGACGATTTTTTGATCAGCATATTACGTCACGGCGAGTGCACACAGGTAATGAGAATCAATGAAGTGTTAAAACTAATTGATAAAGAGTATGGATCCTGTGTAATGTCAAACAGGCGTTCGTAAGCGGCCAGCTGATTACTGAGCACGTGTAAAGTGCCCTAGATTTCTTTGGTCAAATTTTAAATTAGACCGTTGTTTAGTATAATAACAAGTATATATCAATGCAGTTTGATTCTACTATAATTCCAACTAGAAAATGCACAAATTTTCATGAATATCGAAAGTAAATGTAAGATTAGGATGTCCGTTCACGAGTCTTTTTACTCCCGATATCGTATGCAATTTTTCCATATTTCCTTCAAAAATGCTGACTGTCGGTGTGTTTTTTATGATGAGAAACATCAAAATTTGAGAAACTATCTCTGGTTTACCCTAGTTTCAGCCAACATTCCGAAAGTGTACCAGTATCCGGATAGTATATTTTGGATATGCGTTTTAGTAAACTTTAACTTTTGACTGTAATAGCACTTTTCTGTTAATGAAATATTGATGAAAGACCTGATCAATACAACATGACTTTTCATAATTATTAGTTTACAATGTGACCTGAAAGAGGCCTTTTACTATGTTGTTTACATCATGATCTTGGTTTCAAGATTAAGCTTATATTAAGGCCCTCCACTATTTCATATTCATATGAATAAATTGACATTTTTGGTGACATTTTTTAAGAGAAAGGCTTGAATGGTTTAACCTAAACTATAAAGTAAGTATAAAGCCTTTGTAAACATGTAACTGGTTTTGGGAAATTTACCACTTTATTCTGTGACATTATTTTTAAGTGTGCAATACAGATAAACGGAATACGTGTATATTAACTATAGACATCTAGAAATGCAACTACTGTTTTGGTTACTTTCCGTCTAAAAGAGCACCCTGCCCCTTTCGGACAGCCCCCTGTCCCTTTTAGGCAGCACCCTGCCCTTTTTGAGCTCTAGAAATAACACTATAAAAATGTTATAAAATAAAGAAGTGAAAGACAGATCAATATAAGCGATGTGACATCAGAGTTCTGAAGATCTCAAACCATTTTGTATTTTAAAATTTGTTTGTTAGGCAAGTGGCGCATTGACACAGTTGCGTCCTGTGCAATGCTCTTATTAATTTTGAAGGGCCAGATTGGCAGGAGGTTGAATTTGAACATAACTGAAATCTAGAAAAGAAATACTTTATGCTTTATTTGCCGTATGTTGTCATGGTAATTCAGTCCTTCTAGTTACCATGCTCCAAGAATTGTAAATTACATTCTAACTGATTTCAGATCGTATGTTATTTTATCATTTTTGATTTGTTGATGACAGATATTTGCTTCGGCTTAAATACAAATGTCTAAAAGAAGTCGAGTTGATAATGTTGCGATTGCGTACAGAAGATGAAAATATATCAAAAGAAATGACAAGGACGAATACGCAGAGTTCGGACATAAACTTGAATAATACTTCCTTTTTGGCGGTTAGCGGGTGTAAAGTGTAACATGCGCGCTCAGATGTACTGTTAGCGGTTTTCCGTATACTGTTTGGTATTTCGTTTGGATGATTTGTTTGAATTTATTATCTCAATTTATAATTTCTGACATTACGAACTTATGTTATCGATGATATTTATCAAAACAATATATTATATTAAGTTTAAAATGTGTACTTACGGGCTTTTAAAAGGGGAATTTGCAGAAGATTTGAAAATTTATTACCCACCGTCATATATAGAATAGAATACAACAATAGCATTGCAATTATAACCATCGTGAGTTGTTTAACAATCATCTCCTTGCCGAGTCAATCTCGAGTGTTTCTTTAAATGTTTCTTTTTTCTCTTAACGGAGCACACATTTAGATTACAAGTTATTTACCTTTGAAAAAAAAGTTTGTTTATTTAATCTGCTTCTATGTTATACATTATTTTGATAAAAACACATATGTTTTTTAATAATTGCGATACTCTTACATATCTGTATTAGAAATATCTAAATTTGGCGGCCATTTTGTTTTTAGCCATTTTGACCTATAAAAAGTCATTTGCCAGATGGCCAACATATAGTCTTGTATTCAGCATACCAAAATTATACCAAAAATGTATGTGTGACCGAATACTAACAAAATGCCTGTACCTCTCACATTTATTGAAATCTGGACTAGACTATTAGGCATAATATCTATATGAATATATTGCGTATTGTATTTCTTTCACAGTTGGATTAATTTGCTTTTTTAAAATTTCAGAATGGCTAATATATCATTACTGGTTTGTTAGATCATCAAAAGTAATTTGTTAATGTCTTTATAATACGTTGTAGTAACATTAAATATGTTACATAAAACAGCAAAATTGTTCTATGATAGTGTTGTAGCTGCAGGTGGGAATACAATATCACGGTACCGACTTGTATTTTTTAACAAATACGAAATATGCGAGTACACTGTAATATTTTGAATGCTAATCCGTTTCAAATAGCACTTGTTCTTTTAGAAATAAGTATTAACTTATTTGAAAATTTAAGTCATCATAAACGTAATGTTCGTTATACTGTTTTTCTCTTTGACGAAAAATGACTCCGCGACTTTTTCCGACATTTGTTTTACCTTGAGCATTCCATATCATTCAAAAAGCCTCTTTAATGACCCAACATTTGCTAAAATATCAAACTCATATAGGATATTTGCATCGTTGTAGACAACGGTGTTAATATTTAAGAAACTAATTTGCATGTTTAATTATGGCTAAAATTTATTTTTTTGTACTATTTCAGATACCTCTAAAGAATTGGAAGTAGGTAGGTAGAATTTATATATACATTCATACATTTATACAATTACAAAAGTAAGGAGCATACGTTCCCGGTTAATGGCTATTTTTCACATTTAGAACAAATATTGCTATGCAATATAAAATTAATTAATTTCTTTTTAAAACCATCATTGTGTCCGTGAGCATTCAGCCATAAAAAAGACATGGTCGGGTGCCTGATTTTAATTTTAGACCAATTTAAAAATATTGGCCCTCAGTTGAAAGTTACGCTATTGATTAAAATATACACACACACACATACACACACACGCACGCACGCACGCACGCACGCACACATACGTGTAATTTGTAGCTAGCCACTACACTTCAAATTTTTCAGGCAACTCGCTACCACACGACAAAGCAGTGCTAGAGCTTTGGTATTTAGAAATTTAAAGTAGAATTGTTTGTTTTTATGAAATGGGTGTTTATTTCTCCGATTACTCAAGTCAAAAGAAGTTCATATATCACCATGCGATCCGCTACATACACAGCTATGAATGAATATGAACACACACATTATTTAAAGGAAACTCACTACACCTATACACACACACACACGTCTTATGTACAGGTAAATGTATTTGCTAATGCGGAAATCTGACCATTAGTTAAAGTCCTAGTGCTTAATCAAAGTCAAACAAACAAGAGCAAATCTAAGTGCCCCTCCCCACTTTGTGGTTTAATCCACGAAATGTGAGGAAGGTGGCAGAGAGAATCTGGTTCTGGTTTCCAACTTTGAACGATGGTACGGTAAATTGTCCGTCTGTACGTAACTGAAATATTGTTCATAAGGGTCACCACATATCCCCGAAAATATTTTGAATATTTGACAACATTACCTATCTCACGGGCTGTCAGTCTTGAAAATATTTTGAACATTTGACAAACATCGCGGCCTCCGCCCACCACACATCCCAGGGGCTGTAAATCTCGGAAATAATTTGAACATTGGACAAAATTCGCGGGCCTTTTTATTTTCAAATGTATAGAAGCTTACCTTTTACATAACATATAACATAACATATCATATCATTTATTTGGCATTAAACACATATACATTTATAGCCAAACTATTTCAACGGTGCATGGAGTAGAACATGTGACATTTTCAGAGAAAGTCCTAACATGAAGTATGTTTACAAAGTAAGACAAATATAATAGGAATACTTGTAGATAAAAAAGCATTTCTATAACAATGCAAACTATTTAAAGTAAAGCACAAAATAGAATCTATTACACATTATTTCGTTCCTTGTTAGCAAAATAAAGGTATTTGGATAGATTATTAAGTGTCACCGATTTTTTTGAAGACATTAATGTTTCAAACTTATGAACAGTTGGCCAGTGGCAAAACTATGGTTTCAAAAATTTCTTACGTAAAATATAATATTTTGGACAGACTAATAGAAAATGATATTCGTTTTCTACTACTTTCATGTTGCAGTTTAAACACAGTCTGTCTTCTCCCTGATTCTACCGCTAGGTTATGAGAAGATAGCCTAAATTTTGCCAGTGATATTCTATATTTGCTAATATTTACACGATTAAGGTATTCTTCAAGTTGAAATGAGTGTTTGTAAAGGCAAACGATGCCAATCTGCTAGAATTATTAATGTTTGAGTACCACACTTGTTTATATATATCAATTATTCTTTTTTTAATAACTTGAAAGTTGATCTGGATATTTTCTTGGTTAATCCATAAGTATGTCATTCCGATTTCATTTAAAATGGATTTGATTTGATGGGCCCTGTTTTTTCCACTATAAGAGTTATCATTATCAGCATCAGTTTTTAGTTTTCTATACATACGTTTCAACAAGCAGTCATATTCTAGTGATATTAATTTTAACTGTTTTACACTGACCAGCCTTAATTACGTCAATAACGTTTGTGGCTACAAAGATCAAAGGGTGTTAATTGATTGTGATTAAAATTGATGTGATGGTAACTGAGGCAACCACTGGGGGTTTGTACGAGGTTTATTTGTTCACAAATAAAAGGCATTTACATAGAAAAGGTCTCTAATCGGGCAAGTGGGGGCGCCTCTGGTAAATCCAGTCCTGGCAATAATTGTAGACATCATTGCCCAACGAAAGAATAGGCACCTTGCACTACTCAGTCTCTTCAAGACAATTGAATTGAACAGCACATGCAAAAAACAAGTACGCTATACCGTACACCGTGTACCGCGTGACAAAGTCAGCTTTGTCTGTACGTTTGGGCACTACAGAAGATCTTCTAAGAGAAGCTTGGAAGAAGATAAACCAGATATACTTGCCGGGTGTAATATTTTGTAAGAAATCTTTTAAAAAGAAGCCTATGCCCGTGTGATAGGCTATGCTTTAACAATAAATAACTCAACACAGTTTAGATTAAAAAAAATTGCCAGCGATTCAATACATGTTAAGTCAAGGAACTGTTTCATAGTTCAAGTCACAGTGACCAAGACCAGGTCTGGTCATAACATACATTAACCAGTTTGAGGACTAAATACCCTATCTAGCGGCAAGGGAGATCACTGTGCTGTTTAAACGTTGGAGTTTGCTATACCGTACACCGTGTACCGCGTGACAAAATCAACTTTGTCTGTACGTTTGAGCCCTACAGAAGATCTTCTAAGAACATCTTTAGCACAAAAACAAAAAACACAAATGGAGCAAAGCGGAGAAAGTGTTTCAACGCCCAAGTCGTATGTATTCTCCTTTTCTTCCTTCCACGGAACATTTGCATTTTATCGTTGGTCTACATGCAAAGTGGCAGCGCAATGTTTTATGTCAGTTGGCTAAAATAGTGAAAATAAATTGCTAGACCCAATGAAAATCGGTCTTCGGACTTCTTAAAATTTACTTTTTCTCTTTTTATAGAAGTTTTATAATGCTTTGAACGGCATACATACGTAATTTATGTTATAGTTGTCGTTTGGGGATCACTGGTAGTCTTTATAAAGCGAACATATTTTATAATTGACAAAAATGAAATTCACTACAGTCAACGCATCATGCGAACATGACAAATAACATGGCACCGTATACTTAAAATTAATATTGGCACCATTCTATGCGAACACTTATTTGTCTATGTTGTTTTCAGAGAAGTAAACCATTTTCAACGAAAACGAAAATCAAATGTATGGCTTCAAAAACCTAAAATTAAACCAATCCCGTCCAAAATTAATTCAGAACTCATATAAACACCATCGTGAATGAAGCTGTGCCATGATTTCACAGGATGTGGTGCTTTGGAGATTTAGAGAATTTACCTTAGTTTTCATCATAACAGTCATATACCAAAGTACAACGGGCAAATCTAGACTGTGATACGTTGTACAACATTAGTTTCAATTACATTCCACAAATATAAGCGTCTGTAAGTAGACAAAGGATAGAAAATCGGTATTTTGGAGAACACCAACAACTGAAGAAGCCCGGTTCGTGTAACTTTTATCACTATTTTGGCGGAATAACGGAAAAGAATGCCCGAGACTCCTGGCATATTCTTTAAATAATCACTAAAGTTCCGTAAGCTAGGTAATGTCAAAATATTAACGCATAAACAATAAATTTCTGGATATTTGTGAATACGGTCGACCCTTGTTTTCCTTGTTTTTTTTTTTGTTTTTTTTTTTTTTGCTAAAGATGCGGTGCTGCGCGTCGCATGATAAAATCACGGTGGTGCCTGTGCGCATGATGCGAAACCTTTAAACACCGTGATATAGTAGGTTCCAGAATAGTCACAATATGTTCTATATATCGAACCAAGTATCATCAACCAACAAACAGATCATGTGACCACTGTTCTATGCAGATTGCACTGTAATTGGCGCATCGCTGTCGCCTTAAGTTTAAATTGGTCTTCGAGATGTTCATGGAGGTCTGACGAATCAGGTTCTTGTATCTGAACACCCCACCCCCGGCTTAACAAATTAGATTGCAGTATTTTTACACACCCTCCGACTTGGTTTTCTGTTTTTGCGTGAACCTGATGCTAAGAAACGTGTTGACGGGAACCACTCCTTTTGGGAAGAAAAGGTGGCCAACCAAATTGTCGTAAAAAAATATGATTTTGTCATTTTATATTTCCTTCTAGTTTGCGTAACACGTTAGAAATATTCTACTATTGATATAGATTAATTGTATTTATGTTTAAACATAAATCTATATGAAAACTGAAAAATATCAACAGCAAAAATGTTGCTGAAATACTAGTATGAGTGACAACCTTTAACCGCATTGCGTCATGTCTAGAAATAGGCACGCCTTTTATGGTAGAAATACACGCTTAAATCGGTTAAAAGAACGTACGTTCGTTTTCAGTCTTCTAGTTCTAACAAAGTTGTCGTTCCTTATATTTGATGACTGGATTGTAATGATGGTCGATGGTTCGTTTATCTTGGGCTGTGATGCGTGTCAAAGGTCATAAACATATGATGACTTATTTCTAAAAAGAACCTCCATGAAAATTGGAATTTTGCGGCGTTGACATAGATTGAAATCATAGCACTCCCTTCCCATTTTCTTGTGTAGACCCTGATGCATACCTTACATTTGAATGACCAAAGTGACCAATGCATGTCGTTGTATTTAGGGTAACTGGCCCCTTAAAATACGCTTTTGGGGTCATTACTTTAGTTCCCCCCGCCTAAACCTGCAGGAGGGGCCACCCCTCCCCGACCGTGCGTAACATCCATTTAAGCCTGGCTACACCCAGGTCTGACTACTTTTCACATTTTATGTTTAGTTTGAAATTTGGTCTTCTTTGTTTAAGGTATTGCGATATTAATGTCAGAGCTTGACCCGGAAGGGAATTATTCTTTAGTTCGGCCATTTTGCTCTTAGACTGATTTCAGGAAAAGTGTGTCAGTGTCAGGCATGATACTTGTCAATACAACATAAACCAGTATCAACATTTGATTACTGATAAAACTTATGAAAAATGTTATTTCATTCAAGATTCCTCATATTTAAGATTGTCTGTCACATGTTTCAACAAATGTTGACTTCAGTTCAGTTTTCCATAGAAAGTGTCGGCTGCGCAGAAAGATGCGCATAAAAGACTATAGGAATTCCCTTTCCCCATGTCTAAAACTTCTGAATACAAATATTTTTCAAGACCGACAGTGAATAGAAAATAGGCCTGTATCATTGTTGATCTCATATATCTAACCAATCTTGTAAACCGGATATATCGGGATATAACTACTTAGTTATTTTCTTTGTTTCATTCATAAATGATTTCAATTGGTACGAAATGTAAGTGTTCTTTTTCTAAATATTTCCTGTAGAAATAAATCCTTCTAGTTACTATACATCAATAAATGTAAATTTCGTTATAACTGATATCAGATCATAAGCAGCATTGATACTAGCTTTTTTTGGAGAGGAGGCAGGTTAATGGATATGATGTGTACATTTATGCTCGTGTATACTGCTAGCCGATTTGTAGTAAATTGTTTGGTATTTTGAAGGCGTGATTTTTTTATATATATCTTGATATATAATATCTTATTTTGCGAATTGGTATTCCAAAGATACCTATTGTGAAGCTGGCTGATCTGCACTTAATTAGTATCCTTTAAACATAATATTTATACAAGTTAAAGCAAAGCAAAAGTTCCTTCTAGGGCATACCTATATAAATATAAAATGATCATCTTGTAAAATTTTGGTTGCAATGTCTCTTTCATACTGCCAAAATATTTCAAGTAAGTGTTATCGCTAGTTATTTAACATAAGTTGTTAAATCCAACAACAAATTAAATCTGTTACCACTTTCAGTAGAGTAAATACGGCAGTAAAACGTTGACCCGGTTAATCATTTACGATTCGACTTGTAAATTTGTTGCGCATAATTAGAGGGTCGCAATGGGATTTATTTTCATATATTATCTATGCATTTCAAGGTAACTATAATATTTAGTTGTTTACATTTAAATTTGCTGATATATGTCTATCTGGCCGACTGAATGTATGTTATGTTCCTCAAGAATTGGGGAAATAACATCCTCGGGTTTAGTAATATGTAATCCACGGAACGCTTTCAGTTAGAGATTCGCCTCAATTAGGAAAGGATAGTCTAACGTCAGAGGTTATTTCTAAGGTCACGGAGTTTTATTGGCCAGCTTGTAATGATAACAGCTTTCAGTATCAGTAGCTCAGTCAAGTGTGACTTATTAAACTATAATATTCCTTCTCAAGAGAAGGAATAACGAATGCATGGCATCTAGTTAACTTTGACAGTTGGAACTTTGACAGTTGGAATACATCTTTCAGTAAGATAGACTAATATAGCACTGCTTATTTGTGAAATTCTAGAAAGAAATTCATTCGTGTCTATGTTATACGTTATATTTACATTAATTATAGTTACATAAAGCATTAGTAGGTACGAATTCCGAGGACTCTGCAAATAATTTTGTCATTGGGTTCGGATTTCTTAAGTGCTACGTTTTATAAAAAAAATATTTTTAATACATACATTCAAAGTATACCCCCTTTAACGAAACACATTTTTGTAACCTTTTTACCAATTTCTTTGTAAAGATTTAGTAACAATTAAATTAATTATGGCTATGTAGTTAATATACTGTTGTATGCGATTGCAGCACGTCGGGGATTGAAGGAAGGTTGATTCTATATACTTGTAGACTTTTATAAAGATAAGACACAGTATGTTTTTCAGTTCAAGATAATTCTCCGCGTATATTTGTCTTTATTTGTAGGTGGTCTTTATGAAAAGGTTTGAATACATAGGAAATGTCTGAATTGGGAATAAATAAATGCTATCTGGAAGGAAATGGTCTCTGTTCAGATGTGGTATTTAGTACAATATTTAAGGTATCCGATCCATAAATGGCTTAAATTATATGCCTGGTAACGTTATCCTTTTTGGCTGTTTTATGAAAGTTTACCATTTGGCAGTTTGAAAAACGCAAATATTAAGGAGCATAACTCAACTGGGGAGATAACTCTTACAGTTGTTTCCTTTACCTGAAAATGTGACATAAATAAACTAAAAATAGACAAAGTTTATATTTCAAAATTTTATTTTGCTAATATTGCAAGTGATTTCCATTCCAAATAGTTATATGACCTACAAAACACTATATTATTGAAAAATAATACAAACATTTGAATTTTAATCGAAGTTATCTGCAGATAAATAACAAAAATCTAAATCTTGTCTCGTAAAATTTATACATAAATCACTGAAACCATTATGAATCCAGATTATTTGAAGAAGAGTTACAGACCTTTCTATATTCTTTACTTTCCTGAAACTTTTCAAAAATTAAGACAGCTGTATATATAGATGAAATAAAAATTAAAAAGTATAGGTCACCATGCATTTTGAAATTTTACGAGACGGACAATATCAAGGTAATCAATATCAAAAATGTCTAACGAAGCTGAAGTTAGCACCAAAATTAATCTAATATGTTGCATATTTTTGGCTGTTTTTCTATTTAAACATTTAAGTAATACAACTGCTTACTTCAACAGACAAAACAACATCTTATCAGCTGTTTGATGCAATACATAGTATTAATATACCTTTTTTAAATATAAAATGCAATAACTTTAGCTGTCAGCTTCGCATTACGAATAACCAAATATTTGCAGGTAGATAAAACAACATAACATATTATTAAGTTGAAAACAGTATGTTCCATCAGTTACATGTTTCAAGATTATAAATATGATAGTATAAAATATTTGCAAGTAAAAGCCATTAGAAAAACAACATGCAATTCTGCATTTTAGAAAAAAAAACACTATATAAATAGACTTACCCCACCCACCAGCAAAAATAATGCAAAATCAAAAGGAATTGAATATAAATTTGTTACTTCAAAATTTTGTGATTCATTACAAATTATGACTTGAAAGTAGTGTAGTTTACAATGATTGTTACAAATGAAATGATCTTAGTTCTGTTACAGCTGTTCTCAAATCTCAATGAAAACTTATCAATCCAAACTGGAGAAAATTGGCCCAAAATAAGTATATTTCTCCTTTTTGTTTTTCAGACCTCAGTAAAAAGATTAAAGCATTTACATTACTGACATGTTCTTTTTTTACCCATAATGCTTTCAAATGTCAGAATCTAAACTTAACAAAAACCATGCTATCATAATACTTAAGCAACCTCTTGTAGTCAAAATTACCCCAGCCATTCATTAAAATATGTCAAAATTGGTATGAACCACAGAAACGCCTGCGGGTGCCTACCCTTGCCTGTAATTGATTGACGTTTAACAATATGCAATAGAAAGTGTTATAAATGGTTCTTGACATTCTTACTCACTTACTGATAGTAAAGAAATGGAGAAAGTTTTAAAGCAAATAGATCTTATAGTATTCACAAACAAGAGCTGTCTATTGACAGCGCGCTTGACTATTCGAAGAACTGATGGAAGTATGGGGTCAAAATATTGCCAGAGATTTGCAGACAAAAGATGAAAAATAGATTAGACCAACAATGTACCTGTTTTTGTGGATTTGGATAAGTCTTGCCATGTATGGCAATATGTGACCATGATGGTAAGCAAGACTGTTCAAAGATTCAAAGCCATATATCAAACTGTTTAGACAAAATATGGAATCGCATGCGAAACTTAACAAATTTCTTACTCACAAAAGGGCCATTACCTTGTCCTAATTACCGTATGTAGTCTTGCCTACATATGTATATTATGATGGTAAACAAGTGGTAAATGTTTCAAAGCCATATGACAAACAGGTTAGGCAAATATAGACTGGTATGAAAAATTTAACTGATTTTCAAGTCCACAAAGGGTCATAATTCAGGCAGAATAGTTGACAGAGTTATGTACTCTTGCCTGCAAATGGAGATCATGATGATAAGCAAGTGCTCAAAGTTTCAAAGCCACATGTCAAAACAATTTTGACACAACGTTGACTTGTACGAAAACTTCACCATTTCCAAGTCCAAAAAAGGCCATAATTCAGCCAAAATAGTTGACAAAGTTATGTTCTCTTGCCTACAGATGGAAATTATGATGATAAGCAAGTGTTCAAAGTTTCAAAGCCACATGTCATAAGTTTCGACAAAACATGGACTTGTACAAAAACTGAACCAATTTTCAAGTCCAAAAAGACCATAAATCAGCCAAAATACTTGACAGAGTTATGTACTCTTGCCAGGCCTACAGATAAAATAAACAAGTGGTATAAACGTTCCAAAGCCATATATCAAACAGTCTGCACAAAATATGAACTGGTATGAAAAACTTAACCAAGATTTGTAAGTCAAAAGGGACCATAATTCAGCCAAAATGCTTGATGGAGTTAAGTATTCTTCAAGTTGCCTAAAACTTGACATGGTGATGGTACACAAGTGTTGAAAGTTTTAAAGCATTACCTCAAAAAGTTTTGTCAATATGTGAAATGGTACGAAAAAATTAACCAAGGTGTGACGCCGACACTGACGCCAACGCCGTGATGAGTAGGATAGCTCTACTTATTCTTCAAATAGTCGAGCTAAACAAAAAATGGACCAAGAAATTCAAATTTAAAAAGCCCTTATTCTGACAGAATACAAGCAATAGTTATGGTTCATGACCTATTTAGTCAACTAATGATGATAAACAAGTATATAAAGTTTCAAGCTATAGCTCTTAAAGTATGAAACATTTAATTTAACCAATTATTTAATCAAGAAATTCCAATTTTCTAGGTACACAAGGGGTCATAATTCTGCCAAAAAGTGACAGAAGTGGGAATTATGACTCTTGGTGATCTAATGATGATAAGCAGGTGAACCAAGTTTCAAAGCTATATTTCTTATAGTTTCGAAGAAAAGAGGAACATAAGCAAAAATGTTAACCAAGACCAAAGCTGACAAAGATCAACAAATGATGACAATACCTTGTAGATTTAAAAATGAATTAGATTTGCTAAAAAGAATTCAGAACTATCTTTTTAATTATACTATTAAACTAGGTACAATGTAAATTCTAAATCTCCTGGTCTTTCAACTGAATTCTCCTGTATAGGTACCCTGGAAGTTTGGCATGTAAGCATTGTTATGATACATTTGTATCCGAGTCTTTTTGCCCTATGTTTGCAGTAAATCATCGAAAGTCTACCAATAGTTAGTCTGAAGCATTCAGAACTTGCTATTTGCTTCATATGTCTTTTCATTTTACAAATTTTATGTCTCAATCTCCACTTGCATATATTTCCTAAGGTCTTCTTTCACGTCATGGTTCCAGCTCAAGTATTATTTCAACAGAACAGAAATGCCTGAATGTCATGGTTCCTACTACATATCTGAGGTACTTTGGTAATGGCAGCTCACTGAAATGAGACAAATTATCAACATTAAGATCAAGTAGGAATATCACAAAAATGACTTAATTTTATATACTAAAAGCAGGAATGGTGTCATATTGTATGACTTATGCCCCTTGAGAATACTTATAGAATGAGTTCAAAAAGGGCATAACTCTGAATTTAATGAGAACTGAAGGTTATGAACTGATATAGCTGTAATAATGTTAAGTCCCAAAAAGGGACTTAACTAAAAATAGGATCAGACAATAAGCACATATCCACTTCATACTGATGATGTATTCCAAGTTTCATTTGAATTACATGAAATATGTAGTAGAAGCAGAGGACACAATGTACAGATGTGATATAATAAAAAGTGGCATAACTAAACAAGAGCTGTCTCCATAGGATGACACATGCCCCCGATGGCACTTTGAATGAATATATGGTTATGGCCGATGTTAGAGTTAAGGACCTTTGACCTATGGAACTGGGTCTTGCGCGCGACACGTTGTCTTACTGTATCACACATTCATGCGTAGTTGTTTTAAAATCCATGCATGAATGACAAAGATATGGACCGGACACACCCATCAATGCACTATCATGAAAAATGACCTTTAACGTCTAAGTGTGACCTTGACCTTTGAGCTACGGACCTGGGTCTTGCGTGCGACATGTCGTCTTACTGTGGTACACATTCATGCCAAGTTATTTGAAAATCCATCCATCCATGACAAAGATATGGACCAGACACGCCCATCAATGCACTATCTTTTAACGTCTAAGTGTGACCTTGACCTTTGAGCTACGGACCTGGGTCTTGCGCGCGACACGTCATCTTACTGTGGTACTCATTCATGCCAAGTTATTTGAAAATCCATCCATCGATGACAAAGATATGGACCGGACACGCCCATCAATGCACTATCCTTTAACGTCTAAGTGTGACCTTGACCTTTGAGCTACGGACCTGGGTCTTGCGCGCGACACGTCTTCTTACTGTGGTACACATTCATGCCAAGTTATTTGAAAATCCATCCATCGATGACAAAGATATGGACCGGACACGCCCATCAATGCACCATCCTTTAATGTCTCAGTGTGACCTTGACCTTTGAGCTACGGACCTGGGTCTTGCGCTCGACACGTCGTCTTACTGTGGTACATATTCATGCCAAGTTATTTGAAAATCCATCCATCGATGACAAAGATATGGACCGGACACGAAAATTGCGGACAGACTGACAGACCGACAGACGGTTCAAAAACTATATGCCTCCCTTCGGGGGCATAAAAAAAATAATCTGACATTATGCTTATGTTTGCTTCATGATATATACCAAGTTTCATCTGAATATGGAAGCTGTTGTACAGATCTATGCAATATTGTCAAGTCAAATGGGGAATAATTAAAAAAATAATTATCTGTTCTGATAATATGCTAATGTTCATTTCATGTTGATGAAGTATACAAGATTCATTTTAATTGGATGGAAATGGTACATCAGAATGTACACCAGAATGTGGGACTGATGGGCAGACAGTTCAAACAGTGTTGACACTATATACCTCATTGATTAATGACAATGGGGTGTACATAAATAAAAGCGACCTCATCAAGATGTATGACATGCAATGAAGGATCATGCCAAGTCTGAACATGTTTTTTTTTAACAACAATACACTAAATTGTTGGGTGAGACAGAAGTTTGAATCACATTTTCAACAATACACAGCTTGAAGATATATGACTTACATGTATATATTAGCTGGACAGGCGCAAAATGATAACAGCACATTTCATGTGAAAGATAACTTCCTCATATACATGATCATAAAATGAAGACTGAAGTCATATATGTCTTTGGCATATCACACAACAAATGACAAAATGAGCCGCACCATGAGAAAACCAACATAGTGGGTTTGCGACCAGCATGGATCCAGACCAGCCTGTGCATCAGCGCAGTCTGGTCAGGATCCATGCTATTCGCCAACAGTTTCTCTATTTGCAATAGGCTTTGAAAGCGAACAGCATGGATCCTGACCAGAGTGCGCGGATGCGCAGGCTGGTCTGGATCCATGCTGGTCGCAAACCCACTATGTTGGTTTTCTCATGGCGCGGCTCAAATATAAATCACTATGAATTAAAGTCACAACCCCGGCTCTTCACAATTTATATCAAGTTAATTTTAAACTCATCAAATTTCTCTCTTCTGTATGAACCTAATAAAGGCAAAATGAGAAATAAAAGCTACCTTTTTACCCCTTTCTTCAAGTTTCTGGTACAGTAGCTGAATGGCTGCAGATTACTGACAATTTGCTTTCAAAGAATATAGCATCAACACAGACCATTGCTGCAAAAAAAAAATTAGTAATGTTTTAAAATATGTACATATATAATAAGACATAGTTCGTTATACATATGACAGGACAATGTCATCTTACATTCAGTTTTCCAGCACTGATGAAAACATCAGAGACTCGCGTAACACAATCCAAAGTTTTTTGTGTGAGTCAGTTGGTAGGGATTTTTTTTTTGCATATTATCATATAGGGAAAAACATTTTATCCGAATGTCCTGGAAAAAAAGTTGGGTAACAGCGATTTTCACAGGTAGGTCAATAAGGTCATGTTACCACAAACAAATGATTTTTAATGATAGCCTTATATACATTCTATTTAAGTCATAAATGTAGCAAGCCGTTCAATGGATTTACTAGGATATGTTTGCAGATGTTAAACACTAAATGTGTTTACTGTATACATTACTCTGTTCTAGGTCCAGTAAAGGGATGCCTTACCTATCATTTCTTTAAAATGTATAATAAGAATCATCAAGGTTGTAACAGTAGCACAAAAATATGAAAGTCAATGCAAATGTTATATATGTTATACAGTCATGTACTAGAGAATATACCAACAAGAGCGCCGCCATGCGGGGCAATATACGCCCGAAGGCTTACATCACAGGATTGGAGCAAAATTTTAAGAACTTGACTGTTGTAGCCCCAAAGGACTGGAACAACAAAAGGAAAACTTCAAAAAACAAATCTAAGTCCACAAAAAAAAAATCAAAGTCTACAAAAAAATCCTTATCAGGTATAGGTATGTAAAAATACACCTTAAAATTGGAAGTACCATCCATGTTGTACTACAGAAAAGTGGTCTCGGTTTTTCCCTACGGCCAATAATAAAAAAGTTTCAAAATAAGCTATTTATAGTAACATAAAAGGGAAGTAATTCAAAAAAAAAATTATTGTAAGTACAAAAAAGAGATCTGCCAAATAAAAACAAGACCACTGCAATGCAAAGCAATATACACAAAGCAAAGTCATATATGACCTTTGACCCTTAAGTGTGACCTTGACCTTGAAGCGAGTCACCCGGAACATGCGCTCTGCACATCGTTACAATGTGGTGAACATTTCTGCCAAGTTTCTTTGAAATCCTTTCAGCAGTTCAAGAGTTACAGAGCGGACACGAAACAAACTGATATGACTTTTGACCCCTAAGTGTGACCTTGACCTTGAAGCAAGTCATCCGGAACATGCGCTCTGCACGTCGTCTTGGTGTGGTGAACATTTGTGTCAAGTTTCTTTGAAATCCTTCAAGGGGTTCAAGAGTTACAGAGCGGACACGAAACAAACTGATATGACCTTTGACTCCTAAGTGTGACCTTGACCTTGAAGTGAGACATTCAAAACATGCGGTCTGCACATCGTCTCGGTGTGGTGAACATTTGTGTAAAGTTTCCTTGAAATCCTTCAAGGGGTTCAAGAGTTACAGAGCGGACACGAAATTGCTAACGGACAGACGGACGGACGGACAGACGGACACCAGCGTCATAACATAATACGTCCCTTCGGGCGTATAATAATTCACACTTCTGTGTCAAAACTGAAACGAACGTAACAAATCCTCGGTTCAAGAAAACTTGTTCAGATATAAATTATTATAAATTTATTGACATCATAAATTTTCATTGAGTAGCGAAAACATATTACAGAAGCATTCCATCTTTTCAAAACATAACAAACATTAATATAAAAGCAGACATATCATAGCATAGATAAGATGCTATAAAATTAAACCAATAACAAACCGTCTGAGGTCTACAATAACTCTTTTCGCAAGTACAACTTATTTATTTACCGGTAACATTGACGCTTACAAATGGCGCACAGATGCGAAAGGGCTATAACCAATGCAGTAACAGCTTTGTACATATAACATGTAGCTTGTATTAATTTTCAACATCAATACATAAACAGTACTTGTAACAGTCCCAGTAGTTTAAATTACATTCAAATTTGAAGAATTATCAATTACTATATATATTCAACACAATTCATATATTTTTAGAAGTACCTATTTTAAGATTTTTTTTCATCAAAATAACATGCTTACTACTTCGTGCTGCAGTGCATCTGAAATTTTTGGTTTGGCCTTTGGGGAAAGGAAGTGGCTAGGGATCCGGTAAACGGACCTCAAGACCCGGAGTCTAAAGGTCCAGTATTCAGTATATATGTACTATTTAATGCTGTATTATCAGTGTCAGGGCTTCCCGTATAAATCTACCTGCGTTAAAAGGAAGCAGTTCCAAAGCAAAAAAAGTATGTTTTTCCCCAATTTTGTCCCAATTAGTATGAATACTGAGAACTGTTTGTAAGGAGGAGAATATATTTTGATAAATGCCTCCGATTATGTACAGCGTACAAAGTCCTATTTATAATTTATCGAACTTGCGATCTATTTTTTCAAGGTCTAAAGAATAATAAATACTTTCGTTTCCTGTCACTTACAATGCATTTAGAATGACAAGTAAAATACGAGAGCAAACTTCTGAAATCCTTTCCCGCTTTTAAAGATAAAATACTGTCTCCTCTTTGTAAATACCATTCTCAGCATTCATATTGATTACCGGACCTCTATTCCAAATTTCCCCCAATAATATAAGTTAACACCACAAAATGCACAATATTGTTTTCAATAATTATAATAAGGTGGAATTGTATGCATTTCAAGTAAAAATCAAGCTTAAATCGATGTCTATGTAAAAAAGATGGAGGAAATTATAGCTTTTAACCGAACATACCAAACTCTTCCTTTTACCAGTACGACATAATAAGTTTCCTAATATGACTTTTCTTATTTTGACTGGGGCAGTCTTTTTAAAAATCGTCAAACTGCAAGGCAATGTCGTTTATCAAATCATCCCCGCCTGGGGATCGAACTCCGTAGATATACGCTTTCCCTAAGCGGGCGGGAATGTATAATGTCTGGGATCAGAATAAATAAAGTTATCGTTTATATAAAAAAATTATATATATATAATGTGTAGTACAATTCGGGCTCGTATATAAAGTAGCACCGAAACTAATCTTATTGGGTTAGTGGACTTGCTGTGGCATGTGCGTGTTCGTTGGTACTGCTAGGCGCTTTGCCGTAATTGGTCTGGTATATTGCGGTGGTGATTTAGTTTGACTGTATAAATTCTCTCTACTATATAATAATTTATAATGCGAACTTGTATCCTAGCGGATCTCACGTTTGGTAAAGTCAACTGTTCTGAATATATTTATATCCCTTAATGCGAACTATCTCTATATATTCAATGTATCCTCGAGATCCAGATAACTTTCAGAGACAGAAAATATAGCTTCTCTGGTCCCAATCAGTTAAAAAGACTAAAATGTCACTACTGATTTGTGAGACATGAAAACAGAGATTTGAATATATATGCAAATGTTAAACCAGTACGAATGTGTAGTACAATTCGGGCTCGTATATAAAGCAGCACCGAAACTAATCTAATTGGGTTAGTGGACTTGCTGAGGCATGTGCGTGTTCGTTTATACTGCTAGGCGCTTTGCCGTAATTGGTCTGGTATATTGTGGTGGTGATTTAGTTTGTATAAATTCTCTCTACTATATAATAATTTATAATGCGAACTTGTATCCTAGCGGATCTCACGTTTGGTAAAGTCAACTGTTCTGAATATATTTATATCCCTAAATGCAAACTACCTTTATATATTCAATGTATCCTCGAGATCCAGTTAACTTTCAGAGACAGAAAATATAGCTTCTCTGGTCCCAATCAGTTAAAAAGACTAAAATGTCACTACTGATTTGTGAGACATGAAAACAGAGATTTGAATATATATGCAAATGTTGAACCAGTACGAATGTGTAGTACAATTCGGGCTCGTATATAAAGCAGCACCGAAACTAATTTTATTGGGTTAGTGGACTTGCTGTGTCATGTGCGTGTTCGTTTGTACTGCTAGGCAGTTTGCCGTTATTGGTCTGGTATATTGTTTATTTATTTATTTGGGTTTTACGGCGCACCAACACAGTATAGGTTATATGGCGCCAAACAGGACTACAAATTTTGGTTCCACATCTCATTTACATCGAAATAAAAACATGAGGTATGGAATCAAAATTTGCATACCTGCTGCAATCACAGAGTTACTGCAAAACCAAGTGTTAAGACCCTATTAGTCGCCTCTTACGATCATGCAAGGGTAAGGCAGTGGTTCCAATTCTTTTCATACACAGATCGTCCCAGAACCACATGGGGCCTGGTATATTGTGGTGGTGATTTAGTTTGTATAAATTCTCTCTACTACATATATATATTTTTTTTTTCTTTTATTTTTTTTTTTATTTTTGGAGCACTCAAACAATTTATATCTCCAAAATATATGATTTTATTATCAAATGTACAGAAAACACATTGTTCAATTGAATATGAATTTGAGCATATTATTATATGGTACGAATGAAAAATCGTCAATTGAATGCGATGGATCATTGAAATGCGCTGCAACGTAACTTGTGAATGGTGAAGCATCAGATAAAGTTCAAGTAACGTCCGGAGTCCCACAGGGCTCCGTGCTAGCCCCACTTCTATACTTACTCTACTTAAATGACCTGCCTGAAAATCTGATTTCACAGGTTCATTTATTCGCCGATGACACTGCTGTCTATTTAACTGTAAATAGTCCTGCCCCAAAAAACATCTTCAAGCAAGACTTGAATAGGTTACGGTCATGGAAAAGTAAGTGGGTCATGGAGTTTAAAGTGGAATTATATGCATTTTTCAAGTAAAGATCAAGCTTAAATAGATATGTATGTAAAAAGAGTGAAGTAAATTATAGCTTTTAACCCAACATACCAAACTCTTCCTGTTACCAGTACGAAATAATACGTTTCCAAATATGACTTTTCTTATTTTGACTGGGGCAGTCTTTTTAGAAAGAACATCAAACTGCAAGCATGAGTTGCTTCCCTTCTACTTCAGAAATTTCTATTTTCAGGTAAGGGAAAGCATTGCGCAGAAGATTGAAAAAAAATATCTATTACTTTATCTGTCCGATTTCTTTAATTTTAAAGCATCAACTTCAAATACTAATGCGGCATTATCGTTAATTTAACACATCTTATTGCACAGCAAACGAAAAATGCTTTTATAAAATACTAACCCAAAACACATTATGTGCAGTTTTAGATGCGCATAATGCCACTATAATAATTATGTAACTTGTAAGTATTTCCCTGTATTCATTTTTCTAATTCTTTTAAAGTAAAGTTTCAAAGCAATATATTGTGTATACCACAACTGCAGTTGATTTATTTAGCTCATCACTTGGGAAAATGTACAATGGAAATGTTCATTTTACATTTCTTGATATATCTACAACCTTTTATAATTTTCTCCTGTTTTCTCAAACCAAAATGAATAATACTTGTAATAACACACAAATTTGTCCTTGTTGTAAACTGCAATCACTTTACTTAATATAACCTAATTATTTTGATAAAATATGGTGTAAAGAAGCATATACATATTTTAGGTTTTTACCTCCCTTTATTCTGTCTATGTCTCCTTGTATGGTAATTATTACCCTACAGACAGTATGGCAGATTTAAACATATTTTATTCAGAAGAATTTAATTTGTTCATGTCATATCAGTGTTTAGAAGAAGTTGCACATTTTACTTAATTTATAAAGTTACAATCATTTTATCTCATTTCAGCACAAGCAAAAATAACTCCATCTAAAATACAAAACATAGTAATTAATTTTTCATTTGAACTTGTTTAACACACTCTAAAAGTGGGGTCCCAGTTTGGTGTCTGCGCAAAATGTTTTTTTATTTTATTTATACTTTGTGGTAATATACCTACATGTATTAAGTTTCATTAACAAGTGTTACTGTTACCAGATTTGACTTACTTTTATAGATATTCACATTTAAAGTGGGTGGGGTAATCTGACATGTGACCAGCCAGGAACACAATTTCTGTTATTTTTTTTTAAAATGGTTCAAATTTTTTACCTGAAACATTCATGAAAAATAATTATGCAATAGACATTCACACAACATGTTGCATTTTAAATTGTACTGAATACTTTTTTCAGCACAGAGCCACAAAGTGGTCTAATCAAATTAACTGATTTTCAATGGACGAAATTTGCCAAAAAGCTAAAACATTTTTCATTAGTTGAGATATTAAGGTGTTATTTGCAGCAGATATTGTAAATAAACATTAAAATGACAGTATATCAGTACACTCTGATTAATATTGGTACACTCTCAAACTGGGAAAAAGTGGGTGGGGTAAATAAATAGTCGATTACGAAACTAGTTCTTACAACTTTGATTAATCGCTCTCAACACCCATTCCAGACGGAATCAACCTCGAGTTTAGACTTTTTAGTTATGTTGTAAAATAAAAAATGCAAAAGATAGTTTAAAATAAACGCAAACGCAACATAAACTGAAAACTGCTGTACCTCATAGTAAAATGATAGAATTTTGTTATTTTACAAGTTATTCTATCTTTCTGAGACTCGGGATGCCCAGGACAAACCTAAATTATAATTATGGTCCAGTATACCTGAGTGCACCTCACTAAAAGGATTATATATTTACTTTGAACTTGTCGATTTTTATAATTTATATTGCATTGTGTTCCAAATAAATTGCTCTACAATGTGCCGAAAATCGCATCTAAAAATAACCAGCGGTTACGGAACTACATACGGAGTAACATTACATATTGAACGCCACTCGTACAACAATATCAATGTAAAACAAATCCAGATAGGCTGCCGTAACAAAATTTATTTATATACAATTTTATCACCGTTCTTAGACACAGTTCACAGTGGTCCATTGAATAACGTACATGCTTCACATGCAAGAGGTCGGGAGTTCGAACACTGCTGGAGGCTTTGTTTGTTTTTCCGTTTCCATTTCATTTTTGTTTCTGTTTGTCTTATTTTACTTTTTTTATTTATATTTATCACAAATCTTGCATATGTTTGAGCAGAAATCATTAATGTACATAGTTAAGCAATGTTTTGCCTGTAAATTTTGAACATAAGTTTTGGGGTTCAAATTCAAAAGCATGGAAAAACATATGTTGCTTTTCTCCCTTCCCTTCCCTAGTCTTTCTCGTACATAGCAACTTCTTTCTCAGAAAAATCAATTAATTTATAGAACTAAAGTTACACTTGGAAAAGAATGTTGGCTATCAACTGGAGAGGCCCAAAATTAGATCCGTATAGAGCTAAGAAATTACCTTTAATCACATTCAAAATGTTTCTTGACTGTTAGGAGTTTGCTAACTAAATTGGATTTCTTAAATTTCGACCAACAGTGTTTGTGCTCCGGATACAATTCTGGTCAAGAACTTCTTAAATGAATTTGAAATAAGATTTTTACATGTAAATGGTTGTTTGTCATTCTCCTAACCATAGCTAATTAGTGGGACAAAAGTTGTTCTTAAAGAGTGTCATTTGACAATAATGACATTAAAAAAGAATTGCAATAGTCTGTGATTAGGATAACATGATTATGTAAGTCCCGGTATCTATACTACAAAAGTTTAGAACAAAACAGAACAGAACAGATATTTTATTATAGACTTGTACGAAGTACATCGTCTCAACACATAAATACAAGTATATAACATCACGTAAATGAAATACATACAATGAATTGATAATTAGACAAAAAGAGTTAAACAGCTTGGTACAACAGTTTACATATAGGAAGTTAGACAGTTAAACAACGTTATTAATTATGGAGTTTCTTACTGTAAGAGCTTCTTTTACAAACAATGATAGTTTCACTAGAATATTTTTATCAGTTGATCTTAACAATTGTAAATACTTATAAACAGACGGACGGATGAAGTATAAGTTACATATATATTTTCTTCTTATATCATTATATGCAGGACAAATACATACGAAGTGATATTCATCTTCTATATCAACACTATTGCAAATTAAACAATATCTGTCTTCACGTGGTATTCTATTTCTATCGAATCTTCCAGTTTGTATTCTAAGCGGATGTACAGATAATCTAAGCCTACAAAAGTAAAATCGCAGATGTCTAGGTAAAATGTCTAAATAAGGTTCATAACCAAATTGTGTTTTTAGATCTTTATAGAGGATTAAAAGTGTATTATTTTCAAGAGTCCCCCGACAATCACCTTTAACTGTGTCGAATAGTCGGAACTGAAACTTGGATAGAAATACTTTTACATCAATTGATTTAATATTGTCAAATACATATGAAAAACCAAAGTTATCTAATATGTTTTTTACATATGACACCCAGTTAATGCGACCTTGACTATAATCATTTACAGCATTCTCGTAAACATACTTTAATATAATATTGGCAGTGTTGTTAAAATTAATCCAGTATTTAATAATTCTGATATATCTGTTAACATACAAAGGGTATCTACCTAACTCGCTATTTATAGTAGCATTACAAGTATTTTTTTTTACCTTAAGAAGACGTTTACAAAATTTTAAATGTGGTCTTTCGATTTCCTTTGATTTTGAAAAGCCCCATATTTCCGACGCATAGTTTAATGAAGACCCAACAAAAGAATAAAAAAGCTGGCACAATGTTTTTGGTGAAAAATCAAACTCGTCACATTTACAAAACAGTACATTCAATGCTTTCAAAGCTTTGCCAACAAGATGTTCTTGGTTAAGAGTGAAACTACCCGTATAATTAAAAATAGTACCTAAATAATTAAAATCGTTAACAACACCAATATTTTGACCATTATACGTCCAATGTTCCGTAGGCAATAGTCCCCCACGTTTACGAAAAACCATAGTTTTAGTTTTGTTAGTATTTGCATGTCGTCCCCTGGTATTACAGTATGTATAAAGACGGTCTAAATGATTCTGGATTTCTGCTGGTGATTCACCTAAAATAGCCATGTCATCTGCAAAAAGTAATATTATTAGGATAATATCATCTAACTGTAAACCGGAGTTAACATCATTTTGTAGATACAACTCCAAGTCTTCAACAAACAATGAAAAAAGCAAGGGAGATAACACTTCACATTGCCTTAAACCGACAGCGTAATTAAAATACTCAGAGTAAGATGAACATGATTTTACACATGACTTTACCTTAAAATACATATCTCGTATAATTCGCAACAGCTTTCCACCAATACCAATTTTATATAGTTTAAGCCAAAGAGCGTTATGATATATAGTGTCAAAACACTTCATCAGGTCCAAAAATATCACATATAAACGTTTGTTTTCATTTAAATATGTTTGTACTAAGGACATTAGTGTAAATATTGCATCCGCAGTTGAACGACCTTTACGAAATCCAAATTGTGCATCCGAAATTATATCATGTTCTCGACAAAATTTATCAATACGAGAGTTTAACACGGTAGTAAAAAGCTTAGACATACAACTTAGTAAAGTAATTCCGCGATAATTATTCACGTCCTTTTCACAACCTTTTTTATGCAATGGTAAAATAACGCCTTCGGTCCACTTCTCCGGATAAAACCCAGAATCTAAAATACTATTGAATAAATCACATAAATGCATTGCTATTATATCTGCACTTTCAATAAAATATTTGTTCATCAAATTATCATTGCCCATAGCCTTTCCTCGTTTCAGTAATTTTACAGCTTTTAAAATTTCATTGACAGTTATAGGCAGGTCAAGTTCCGGAAATTGATTATTTTGCGCATTGAAATCATTATTATTACAAAAATATTCCGCCTCATCGTAATTGCATTCGGAAATTTCGGAACTCAACTTTGAAAAATATTCCCGGAAAGTGTTTATATCAATATCATTGCCTTTGATAGGTTTTTTGCTTTTTAAGTATTTCCAAAAATCTTTCGGTCGCTTTTTCTTTAAATTTTCAATTTCCTTCATTTTCATTCTGTAATACTGAGATTTCTTTTTACGCACCAAAGACTTATATCTAGTTTTCGCGTCGCATAAATAACGCCTTCTTTCCTCGGATTTAACAGAGTTAAACAAAAATAATGCATCCTTATAAATTTTACGTGCATGAATACATTCAGTATCGAACCAGTCAGCATTTTCGAAAACAGAATTAGCATCGAACGTTACTTTATTTTTATGCCGATAATTTTTACCAAGCAAAGGATCTGCAACATTGCGTATTACAGCAGTAAAATTATTCAGAGCGTCATTGATCGACTGCCTGGTATTGTTATCAATATTACTGGCAATGTTATTTAACTGCGGTAATCCAGCAATTAATCCTTGAAATATCTACATTTAAAGTTAAATCACTGTTTTCACTACATTCACCCGAAAAGAGAAAGTTTTCTATTTAACTGGTATCTATTATCATAATAATAAGTAATATGATTAACTGTATAGCGGAAATATTCTAGTAATCATTAATTCTCTTAATCTCTGAGCTGTAGTAAACGTTCTTCTTTTTATTTAGAATATAAATATTGCCAAACTGAGATTTAACTTTAATGTATTCTAAGAATCATAAAAAAAACTGATATTGCATTCAAGAATTATGGATTATCATTAATGTAAACAGCTGTATTAATAACTTAATAGAGCATTAAACTTCATAAATAACACACCTTCTTAATTTTTCATAGGGCACTGATTTTGATTTATCAAGAGAACTCTGTCATTCAGACAACGCCTACAAGGCTAAATTCATGTTGGTTTCTTATTAACTGTTATGTCCATTTTCTCTTTAAAAAGATAAGTTTTAAGTTAAGAAAAAAATCTAAATTTGCTATAAAGCATGAATAGTGTCACGTCTGACTTGATGTTGCATCAACATTTTTCTAATGCGCGGATGCCATGAGGTTGATCATGATGTTACGCAGGGTTATTGTGTATTTAAAAAAAAAAAAAAAAAAAAAAAAAAAAAAAAAAAACTAAATGTAACACATGAACTGAAAAGAAACTTTGCATTCCTGGATTCAAAAATTTGTATTATAAGAGAAACAATTTACAGCAATGCATGATCGTTGAGATGAATAACGCTGAGTGTAGGTATGTACAAAAGAGGGTATACTGGACAGTTTTAAATATTCGTATGTATGCATTTACCTCTGGTGCATTTTGGGCCTAGATTCTGAGCACCCGAATTTCAGTATAATCTTTAACTCATGAACACTATTTTCCATCGTCAGTCTCTTGACACATTTGAAGAATTATTAGCTGTCGTTCATTTAAACGAAACATTTTAAGACATTTGCCTTTGTTCATATTTTTCATAACAAGAGCAAAACCGTCATGCTTATTACTGTCAAATCTGAAAGCCTAATTTTATATTATTTTATATAGCCGAATACTTAAAATTCAAAGAATTGCTACAGACTTTAGAAAGTGGCGACAGGAATAGTATTAATTTTCAAAAATGTGGCTACAACTTTCTTAGGCCCAAGGGAAGTCCTGAACCGTAATAATTTAGGTAAAACTCTATTTTCAAGCCTCGATCATTTGCTAATTCAAGCTAAAATATCTTGTATGCACCCAGAATGATATGCTTGGCAATGGTTTTCGCGATATGATATATTGTGTGCTCAAGAGAGTAAGTCAAGCACTCATGATTTTATTTCAAGTTCTCAAGATAAGTTGTTGTGCCCGCAATACAATATAATACTAATTATTCTATATTTTTTATCTATCCAATCGCGAATGTTCATTTACATTACGTGCCCGCACAATAAATTACGGTATTTGGACGCACGTGCGTACAAAAATTCCTGTATTTCCTGTATTTGGACGGTTCAGCAGTCCCATGCTAAACATACGATAAAGCCCGAAACGCGTGAAAATGTTTAGAATGTAAATCGTAGGCGCTCTATGTACAGAGTTTGATTATTCGTCATGAAATCAGGATCTAATTGTCGTTTGTTTGTTTACAAAACAACACACAAGATGGCGGTGCTATCTGATTAGGTTATTTACACGTTCGTTAATAATCAAAAACCTAGAAATACAGTACAAAATAAACATCAACAGATGTTGGAATATTTGAAAAGTGGATAAAAGAAGCAGTTCCGCACGAAACTAAGAAACTGGTAGATATCAGCCCTGACTGTCTGAATAGCTACCTCAGAAGATTTTATTTAACAGTCAAGAAACAAAATGACAGCCTTATTGGAATCAATGACAGTATACTAGACTGATATTTGTCTGATAAAAAATACCCTACAAGTATATGCAAGGGCGAGGAAATCAAGTCGTGTAGGAGTGTTTTACTGGCTAAGGGAAAACAGTTGAAAAACAGATGGAAAGGGCAGAAAACCTAACAGAGCAGTACAAGTTTCAGAAGAAGAAGAAGAGGTATTCCCAAATAGAAATTATATAGATCTGGATATATACAGATATAATTGAAAGAAATTTCTCGTATTTTTCTCTATGTTTTAAACATATAGGGGTCACCATGGTAAGTCACAAGAAACAGAAGTAGATCTAATTCTTTAATCCTGGGAAAAGTACGATGATCGATAAATAGTTAATCAAAAATTGTTGATTGTTTTTCTCGGCACTGGTGACTGAAAAAATAAACTTGATATTTTCTTCTTTAGTTTCCTGTTACTTATCATGTAGATCTTATATAAAACAATAAGAAAAATATGAAAACAAATTTTTGAAATCATCTCCCATTATCAAACATAATTTATAGTCTCCTAACGCTTCGTTTTTAGATAACGTTCTCAGTGTTCTTATTGATTACCGCACCTCTAGTCCGGGTTGTCTAGAGGTCCGGTTACCGTACCACTTTTGAATACAGGTTGGGGACCACTTTAAGAGAAGCGGTGGTGTACAGGATAAGGTGTCGGCCGCTCATTTGTGAAGTGTCGGTTTCAGCCCTACTAGGTTGTGTCATACACCTATACTAGTTTTTACAAAAAGCGGACTAGAGTGACTCAATCAGTTAAAAGCGCACTTCGCAACCAAGCTAAAATGAATTTGTTTAAACAAGACTAAAACTTGTGACCTTTCACTTATTACGATAGCTGTACCGACTAAGATAAAAAGATATATAAACGGGTTGAACAAACAAACAAAGTCAGAAGTTGATAGTCTATGAATGCAAAGTGGAAATAATATATAATTTTTGGATTTAACATTATTTTAGTACACTGTATATGTATATCGTTCTTAGTGCAGTACTAAATAACATAGTACATGTATAACTAAAAATATATTTACTGTGTTTCAACTTGCGTCTTCTTCAGGACAAATGAAATAGAATCATTCATATATTTTTCAGGCACTGGGGTGACGTGGTATAATGGGCTCATCCTCCCCTATGGCTTTAATTGCTGCGTGCAATCTGGTAGAGAAATAACATTTTGGGGTAACGAACACCATAAATTGAGATATGCCGATGTGACAGTACTTAAGGAAGTTGATGGTGCCAGGTAAATCATTGACCTGAGTTAAAATAAAAGTAAAATTATTTATTTTAATTTGAAAACAAAAATACTGCTTGAATCTTGTGATTTAAAATAATAACCTATTCCAAGTTTAACCGTGCAGAACCTGTTAATATGCATTGTTGTTTTTGATATTTCATGTCAGAGTTACAGCAGTGTTATAACCATATACCTGCGATCAGTTAATCCAACTATTTTATTTGAAATTCGATCAGTATTAGCATCGGTCTCTGCAGGTTGCTGACAACTTCCTCACCAGAAGCAATGTTGGGAGATGAATGGCAGTTATAGACATACTGTCATACATCTGATTATCAAAGAGTCAGACAAAAGGTTGAGGACTGAATCTCTGTTCTCCATATTGAGGAGCGAGAATTTTAATTGAAATTGGGTCCGGCTAAATATATGTGTGAAATTATAAAAAGCAGTTTAAGTAAACTTTAAAATGAAGTTTGCAAAATATATCAAAATTTTTCTTGTAGAAAAATATAAGAAAATACATAATATAGTTGTGTATTGAACAAACATGAGTATTTGTCATAGATTCATGCAGAGACCTGTGAATCTGCTGATAGAGTACACACACAAGTAAATATAAAATTAAAATGCAGTTATTTATTCTCTTGAAATGTTTTGTTTACAAAGAAGTAAAATGCAAGTTTTTTTTTCTTTCATTTGGTTATGAACAACCTTTGGGCGGTACAAAAAATATTTTTGTTTAAGAAATTATTGGTTCCCAAGTGTGGTTTATCGAAGATACTAACACGACCAGCTAATTACTCATATACAAATAGAAGAACATAAGTCAACGGTTATTTTGCAAAAACCCATGCGCATGCAGTGACGTCATCTAATCCGGGCGCGTATCATGGTCGTAAAAAGTTGTTACCATTTTTTTCTTACACTGTTGATACTAGTATGTCATGTTAAAATCGAAACGAATCGAATCGAAGTTCCAAGGTGTGATTTATCATAGAATAGAGTTTTTCTACAGCCTGATATATTGTTTCGCATTAGAACGAAAAACATGGATTATTCTAAAATAAACCACGACTGGGAACTTAAACATGTTAAATAACCTGTGTTTTGAGTTCTTATGCATAATAATATATCACACAGGCCGTAGGAACGAAAACTTGAGAACTTGTTATTTCAGTTCTAACATTGATACTGGTATTAGCAGTGTAAGAAAAAATGGTAACTATTTTTTTACGACATGTACTACACTTCATGATATGCATCTGCATTATTCTGTATATTGAGGATGACGTCACAACATTGCATTCACATGCGTTATCGCAAAATAACTTTTGATAGATTTTCACCTATGTGAATATATAGGTTATTTGCTGGTCGTGTTAGATTTCTATTTGACTGCTGGCATAAACAATAATTTCTTGTACAAATAAAAAAGAAAAGAGCGAATAAAAAAAAAGATTTTTTGCTTTTTTTCATACATTTTTGCATTTGGTTCGATTAAAACATGTTTTTTAAGAACATATTAAAATTAAGAGGACAAAGTAATAAATGTCAGTTATGACGAACAATAGTAGACTACAAAAGTCTGAAGATAAAGAATAATCATTATTTTGAGTAATTTTACTTTTGCGCCACTCTCATCTATGACATTTAGAAAGAGAATACATTTTTTCTCCTGCCACCTCGAATTTTCCTCCAAAAAGGTCTGAATACCAATAAATGAATATGGTGTGGCCTAAATACCAAATAGTAAAAATGATGATGTTGAAGTACAAGGAACAATTATTTAGATCCAAAATTTAATGTACAATGCCAGTTAGCTGTGTCATGTCTACAGGTACTTTGCTACATATATTTTGTTTTCATTACAGGCGATCGTTGACAGTGTGCATGCCAGATAGCCCATTTTATCTGCAGATACACTAGCATTGAGAAAAACCTGGACCATCAGGCTCGGTTGCACAAGTCTGGTTCAAGTACCAGTCCATGGGAGTTCACAGCCTTGGAAGACTAACCACTCGGGGAGGAAGACAACACTTAAACGCCTAAAAGAAGCAAACTTTGACAATGTAGACATAATACAGTGAACTGGTCACAAAAATGTACAGTCACTAAACTCTTAACCGCCTCGATAGCCTAGTGGTAGAGCATCCGCTTCGAGTGCAGGAGGTCGTGGGTTCGATCCCCGGCCGCGTCATACCACAGACGTAAAAAAAGGTACCAGCGGCTCCCTTGCTTGGTGCTCAGCATTAAAAGGGCAGAAACGGGCCTCTTCTCTCATACCCTCGTGGCGATGGATTCCATCAGGAATGAGGTGTCGAGAGTGATTGATATAAGTTGTAGAACTTCCTTCACAATCGACCTAAAATAAATTATGTATAAACTAAACTCTATCTAAACAGTACTGTACCTACAAAAATCCCACCCCCCACCCACCACAAAAAAAATATCAGAAGTCTTAACATCAGCATGAACAGTTGCGTCTAGTACAGCCACGTCCAGTGCAGTTGCGTTTTGCACAGTGTCTGAGAGCATAGAATTTCCAGAAATTCTTCCTCAAGGAATGGAAGAGATACTCAACACTGTTGAGCAGTCTGAAAAGTTAAACTAATTCCAAGGAAATTGTGACAAATCAGGACATTCACTTATCATCCAACCAGGGGGGTTAAGAACTCAAATGTTTTCTGGGGCAAATATAAATGGTGGACAATTCACTATCAACAATAACTTTAATTCTATATAGGTTTGATAGACTTACTTGATGTAGGTCCTTGTATATAGTATTTCACAATTGTTCAAGGACAGTTAATAAATCAATGTTCAGCTTTTTATATTGAATCATCTTTGTAATTTGAAGTTATTGTCACTATGAATAAACAGTTTGAGACTGGAAGATAATTCCTGTGTTGCTGTTTAACCCTTATCATGCTCGACACAATTGGTTCTGCCTTTGTGACTAGAGTAGATAATTATTAGCCTGCACATCTGTGCAGTCTGATCATGATCTGCAATGTTCGCTATCAGTCAGTATCTATTTGGTGAGCACGCCTTTTAACAGTTAATGGTGCCGTTCCAACTCAAAGATGGACAAATTCATTATAGAAATTTAGCATGATAAGGGTTAATTATAATAGTTAGAGAAAGAAGAACTGCTGTTGTTTCGGCAGGAAAAGCTACAATGTGGTATAAAGAATATTACTTTTGTGAGTTGAATAGCACAGCCTCGCATTTTATTATTTTATTCAACTTGTTTAATAAATTCAATATTGAAAGACACTCATGTAATATTCTCTACTTATCACATGTTTGCCGTCGCGGGAGTGTAACAAAGCCATTACATAAAGACGATAAGACACTTGTGTATTAATGCTTTGATGTCAATATCATTTATATTATGAGTCGTTTGTCAAATTTACTTGTTTACATAGTGAAAGGAAGTAGTATTTTTGATGTTTCTGCAAGAAAAGCTATTATGTGATAAAAAGAAAATTACATTTGTGACTTTCCATATTAAATTTATTAAGCTTGTTGAATGAAATTTATAAAATTCTCGACAGAGCCTCGCATTTTATTATTTTATTCAACCTGTTTAATAAATTCGATATGAAACAACACACAAATAATATCCTTTATTTGTGATATCAAAGATATCTGTGATACATGTATTAAAGATATCTGTAATAAATGTATTAAAGATGTCACTGATATTTAAGATATATGGAATGGTGTTTTTAAAATACCTGTGGTACTTATTTTGATATCAAATATATCTATGATATTAAAGATACCTGTGATATCAAAGTACTTTTATATTAAAGACATCTGTGATATTAAAGATATCTGACATCAAGTTTTTTTAACCTTTTACTGTAATGTTAATATACAATTATTGCTTTTTGGTGAGGTCGATATGTGGATTTATCAGGTCATATCGACCGAACTTAAAAGGCAACAACTGTTTTATTATTAAACCCAGCCAACTCATAAGTATAAACATTAAATACAAATATCTGCAGCCTTTGGTCAATTTTTGTGGTAATTTGTGTGTCTAACAACGTCGCATTAGTTTGACGTCAAACCGAGTTGACGTCACAACTGACGATCAATACGTGTTTTTGGCTCCACCTTCTTGTCAATACAACTTTTTAACATTGATCATGCGACTACATGGACTACAAATATAAATATAATAATAACATGTTATAACAAATATATGTTCAGAATAAACTTGTGTGTGTAAATGTTTTGTTCAGTTATATGCACAGTTTCAACATTTTTATACGCCCTTCTCTGAAGGAGCGAGAAGTATTATGTGAAAACTAGTGGTGGCGGTCGGCATCATAAGCATGTCCGCTCTCTTACTCAAAAAGTTTTTTACGGATCTTCACCAAACTTGCTGACAATGTTGTGGGCATAATATCTCGGCCAACTACGATAACTAGCCAAATCATCTCAGACACTCTTTGATTACGACCCTTGAATTAATCGAAAAACATGGAGTTTAGCCTTGTTTACTATCTTAGTCGAACATTTTTCATCTGATCCTAATACAACTTGCTGACAATGATTGTGGGCATAACATCTCGACAATTAGCCAAATCGCCTTAGGAACAATTTGGATTATGGCCCTTTAGTTACTCGAAAAACTGTAAATTTAGCCTTGTCCGCTTTCTAAATCCTACAGTTTTCATCAAATCTTCACCAAACTGGCTGACAATGTTTGTGGACATAATATCTTGGCGTACTATATGAACCGTCAGCATCCAAAGTCCGCCCTCTAATTCAGTTTTCATCGGATCTTCACCAAATTTGCTGACAATGTTTGTGGGTATAACATCTTGGCCAATTTCGATATCCAGCCAAATTGTACCAGACATTCTGGGATTGTGGTCCCTAAATTACTAAAAAAAACAAGGCATTTAGCCTTGTCCACTCTCTTAAGTCGAACAGTTTTCTTGCGATCTTCACCATACTTGTCGACAATGTTTCTGGGCATAATATCTCAGCCAAGTATTAAAACCACCCAAATCGCCAGATGGCTGTTTTAGGGAGGTTTCACCATATAATTTATTTAATACTGATACTCAGATAAACAAAATTCAGTATAATATGAAGTGAGATAAACATAGAATGAAAAGGATATTAAGGGCCTAACATTGTTCTTGTATAATATATATTTACACTCATACCAAGCTGGGAAATAAAATACAGAAAAGGCAGGAATACAATTTTCTGTGAAAGATTTTTAATTTTAACAGATATAGAATAAAAAGGTTATTTAACATTGTACTGTACAATACGAGCGGCTCGTCTAGTATGGTTTTTTCAGCTGGGTACTCGTTCAAACATATCTCCGTATTGTACAGAACAGTGTGAAATAACCTAGTAATACTAATACTCAAGCTATTTTCTGATGTTCTTGAGTTTACAAGTTGGGTGTTCAAATAAGATATCACATTTTCCAAATACATGTATTAAGTTGATCTCTTAACAGAATGACTTTAATAAGTCAAGCGCTATTGAAAGATACAAATGTTATAATATTATGTTGAGTGCTCGAAATAATATGAAATAGGGGAATTTCGTGTTTTTTTCATTGATCATGTTTACACCTATCAAAAATATAGGGCCAATTCGTTTTATTCAACTCCTTGATCACTTAAATGGCAATGAATTATTTAATGTCAACAAACAAACGCTGGGAGGCTGTCGATCTTTTATCAGAGAAATGCCCCCGCAAAGCATCTGCCGGTCATGTGACCTTCAAGAAAATTTCATTTTTTGCGTGCAGCTTGCTCAAGATATTAAAGTGTATTTTTACCGAAAACATCCGTAGTTAATCCAAATTCATCTTGCGAAATAATATGATTTTCCGCTTGGCAAGAGAATAGATAGACTCAGTGAGTGCCGGAAAGATAAACAGATATGTAACCAGTTGCTTCCCGTCGAAACAGCATGTGCTTGAAAGCTGAAACGAAGTGGCCAACATTACAAGTGTGTTCGATAGGGACCGTTTCATATTGACTTTCTGTTGTTTTATAGTAAGAAGTAAAAATAAAAATAAACATACTTTGGATAGTGCAAACATATGCAAGTCGTAATAGAATAATCCTTCATCTGTTCATGTAATCTAAAGTCTACTTTCTGTTTAAATCTGAAAGTTTGATCAGACAGAAAAGTCAAATTGCCAAGCAAGAGCAATAAAAAAAACTTTAGCTATGTTAAAACATAAGCGTTACGTTATAAAAGCTATTTTTTTGTGAAAATCTATTGCGCTTTGAAATTGAATAATGTGACAAAGTTATGTTTTCACCTCTTTGTAAAGGATATGCATGATGCGAAAGCAAATAACATTCAGTTTTGATACCAATATGCATTAGGTTACAGCGATTGTAAACTAACAAAATATACTTTAAAATTTTATCTCTATTTCCATGCTACAAAGAAATGATTGTATTCCCAAATTAAACAAAGAAATGTTTCTATGCAGAAACTGTATCACCTTTGACATTTCGGACTAAGTTATTACCTTCGGTCCAGTTTAATAATTGTTTTTATTGTGTACAAAAACATTAAAGAAAATAATTTCAAACACAATACAGCATGCATATTTTTTATATCTCAGAAGTTAAATGTTTACTCAGTTTTGGCTAAATGTATTTTGTCTTACTTTTTCAGTGTTGTTCGGAGGTATGTATGTTTTTCATAATCGTTAATGTGGACTGGAGACAATCTCTCTATATATGCTAACAGAAATAGTTTGTCCTTGCTTGCGTCCTACAATTCTACAATTTGTTTACTTAGATGAGATGCGTATACCTTTACAGTACTGTACATATCTTCTAACATACATACGTGCGTTTATTAATTTTATAGTTCTAACATGGATACATACGTTCGTTTATTTTTATAGTATTTTATCATGTTGAGTTGACGATTCAATTTATTTCGTGCAACATATTCAAAACAAACAGTATGCGCGCGTAATTTGGTTTGGTAATTACATAACAAAAATCTAGCAGTGTGTTTTTCTTGTTTTGCTAATTTTCGAATTTGAGTATTTTTGTTGACTTGTGGGGTATACCTGTTTGTTTACAAGATGAAATTTACTAATACGTTTATCAAATGTTTGCTATTTAATAATAGTATTGACATTTCGAAGTCAAATGCAATACCTTCAAAAGATATTATGTTATCATCAATTATATGCTTCTATGAAGTAACTTTTATATATATGGTCGAAATTCAGCTGCTTATATATATAGCTGAATTTCGACCATTCGGTTAATTCAATGCTTCTTTATGTATTTACGTAAAAAAAGAATAAAAATTTACACTCACATTATAAATTGATTAATGTTGCATGTTAGCACATTAAGAAATATGCATTGAAATTGACTTTGGAAGCAAGCATTTGAAACTTACTGGGTTTTTGGATGAGAAGATACAATGTAGTAGGTTTCTTTCCCGATGCATTCTTATTTAACCGCGTTGCATAAAGATAGCGTGCAATTTCTTTTAAAATAAGATATTATGCGATTACGATAATGAAGGTATTAATCATGACAACAGTAGAGGTTGTTTGTTGTTGTATCGTATTAATTGATCTTAAAACAAATAGTTATATCTCATGTTTTCAAACATAATATTTGTTTTGTATCGCCTCATTCAAAATGTTCGATATGCGCGTCATAACGGCCTGACACGTTGTACTTTATTTAACCCAAACATTTTTCTCATGTTTGTTTCAAACACGCGTCTGTGCAAAATTATAGGAATAGCTGGACATATCTCAAAACGGGGATGATATTTTTATGATCGTAACTAATCTGGTGGAAATATCTACCTTCCCACCAGTTCGATTTTATTTATCTATTTGAAACTATTGCTAAACGGTAACAGTGACGATATTTAGCACTGGCTTCATAAGCTAAAGACGTTAAAATGTATAATGTTTCTAAGTACCATAATTGTAACATGTTTTGACAATATGTATGACATGTTTAATGAAATAAGACACAAATAAAGCATAAATGATTGAGTCATCTATAAAGGCGTTATAAAATAAAGAAGTTAAAGACAGATCAATACAAGCGATGTGAGATCAGAGTTCTGAACATCTCAAACCATTTTGTATTTGAAAATTTGTTTGACAGGCAGGTGGTGCATTGACACAGTTGCGTCCTGTGCAATGCTCTTGCTGTTTTTTTTTTTTTTGCAACATATTTAATGTTACTACAACGTGTTATAAAGACATTAACAAATTACTTTTGTTAGGCAATTGGCGCATTGACCCAGTTGCGTCCTGTGCAATGCTCTTATTAATTTTGAAGGGCCAGATTGGCAGGAGGTTGAATTTGAACATAACTGAAATCTAGAAAAGAAATACTTTATGCTTTATTTGCCGTATGTTGTCATGGTAATTCAGTCCTTCTAGTTACCATGCTCCAAGAATGGTAAATTACGTTCTAACTGATTTCAGATTGTATGTTATTTTATCATTTTTGATTTGTTGATGACAGATATTTGCTTCAGCTTAAATACAAATGTCTAAAAGAAGTCGAGTTGATAATGTTGCGATTGCGTACAGAAGAAAATATATGAAAAGATATGACAAGGACGAATACGCAGAGTTCGGACATAAACTTGAGTAATACTACCTTTTTGGCGGTTAACGGGTGTAAAGTGTAACATGCTCGCTCGGATGTACTGTTAGCGGTTTTCCGTATACTGTTTGGTATTTCGTTTGGATGATTTGTTTGAATTTATTATCTCAATTTATAATTTCTGACATTACGAACTTATGTTATCGATGATATATATCAAAACAATATATTATAAGTTAAAAATGTGTACTTACGGGTTTTTAAAGGGGAATTTGTAGAAGATTTGAAAAAAGAAAAAAATACCTAGCGTCATATATAGAATAGAATACAACAATACCTTTGCAATTATAACCATCGAGTTTGTTTATTTAATCTGCTTCAATGTTATACATTATTTTGATAAGAACACATTTTTCTTTTTAAAAAATTGCGATACTCTTACATATCTGTATTAGAAATATCTAAATTTGGCGGCCATTTTGTTTTTAGCCATTTTGACCTATAAAAAGTCATTTGCCAGTAGTTTTGTAACAGTGGATGCAACATTTAATTTCATTCTTGTCTTCAGCATACCAACATTATACTAAAATGTATGTGTGACCAAATACTAACAAAATGCCTGTACCTCTGACATTTATTGAAATCTGGACTAGACTATTAAGCATAATATATATATGAATATATTGCGTATTGTATTTCTTTCACAGTTGGATTATATTGCTTTTTAAAACTTTCAGAATGGCTAATATATCATTACTGGTTTGTTAGATCATCAAAAGTAATTTGTTAATGTCTTTATAATACGTTGTAGTAACATTAAATATGTTGCAAAAAAAAAACAGCAAAATTGTTCTATGATAGTGTTGTAGCTGCAGGTGGGAATACAATATCACGGTACCGACTTGTATTTTTTAACAAATACGAAATATGCGAGTACACTGTAATATTTTGAATGTTAATCCGTTTCAAATAGCACTTGTTCTTCTTTTAGAAATAAGTATTAACTTATTTGAAAATTTAAGTCATCATAAACGTAATGTTCGTTATACTGTTTTTCTCTTTGACGAAAAATGACTCCGCGATTTTTTCCGACATTTGTTTTACCTTGAGCATTCCATATCATTCAAAAAGCCTCTTTAATGACCCAACATTTGCTAAAATATCAAACTCATATAGGATATTTGCATCGTTGTAGACAACGGTGTCAATATTTAAGAAAATAATTTGCATGTTTGTTTAATTATGGCTAAAATTTATTATTTTGTACTATTTCAGATGACTTTAGAGTATTGGAAGTAGGTAGGTAGAATTTATATATACATTTATACAATTACAAAAGTAAGGAGCATACGTTCCCGGTTAATGGCTATTTTTCACATTGAGAACAAATATTGCTATGCAATGTAAAATTATTTTTTTTTTTTTTTAAACCATCATTGTGTCCGTAGAGCATTCAGCCATAAAAAAGACATGGTCGGGTGCCTGATTTTAATTTTAGACCAATTTAAAAATATTGGCCCTCAGTTGAAAATTACACTATTGATTAAATATTCACACACACACACACACATATATATATATCTGTGTGTGTGTGTGTGTGTGTGCGCGCGTGTGTGTGTGTGTGTGTGTGTGTGTGTGTGTTATTTAGTCATGTGGTTGTTAATATGTAAATCTTTGACTATGAAATAGTCAAAGATTTACATATTTTAATCATACGACTAAATAACAGATGTAGGTCCATATGCATATTTTCACAATTCGTCAACTATGAATAGGGGTCCTTACATTGTGGCCAATTTTATGTTGTTTTTTATTTATTTATTTTGAATTGTGTTTTAATGCACTGATACGTCATAAAATAATCTTTACAGAAAGTGTTAAAATTATGATCAGGAAGTGTGCCGCTATGCTATATTCAGGTTTAAATCCATAAAATGATAGCATTTAACTGTGTAACTGACATGTCTTATACAGTCGAACTTTTCTAGAAAGATGACCGATGGGAGAGGATAGAGCTGTTTTGTTTTATAGGTGGTCTTTATTCAATTTTTTTTATACATAGAAACTGCTTAAATTGGAAATGAAATAAGTTGGATTTAGAGTTCAAATGTGTTATTATATACCAATTATTTCTGGTTTATATTAAATCCAAATATGGAAATATTAAATGTTTATTTTCTGAAATGAATGCCGCGTATCTGGAAATAGTTTAACATAAATGATAATAAAATCTGCGAATAGATCATTTAAAAGCATAGAATGCAACCAAGCAAAATAATAGCAGACTCAGTTTGATTGATTCTCTCCACACCAAACATTTTCCAAACTGGAGCTTTTGTTGAGTATTCTCTTACTAGACATTGTCGGTCTAAGTGTATGTGAATATCGGAAGTAGATGTGAATATAATCCTAGGGGTCTTTTTCAAAATTGTTTTTATTTCATGTTGCGAGCATATTTGGTGATCCTATCCTGAATCCCGTTCAATACGGACTTCTTGCATTTTATGACTTTTACAGTTTGTCAAGCCTTAAATAGTCTTACGTTTATATTTCAATGTACTGAATTGTTCAAACGAAAACGTGCAAATCTTGCTATATGTTATACAAGTGCGTTTTGAGATCAATGCAAGGAACAATAGATATTTTTCCACACCAACAATCATTGCATTTTGAAACAAATATCACAATATTGTCGATTCTCTGTACTTAAAAATGTTGGCAGTTCAGTTTTCAGCTTGTGAGGACGAAAGCTAAAGGTTCGTGTATGCCACCGACCCCATATGTCAGCTTAAAGCCTTCCCAACATGAAAGTTCTCAGCGAGCCCAAAGCACTCAGGCTTTCGTTTATTTATAGAGGATACTGAAGAATATAAAAAATTATCCTATCTATAACTTTATTATGATAATTATCGCAGTCTGGCAGTTAAAATTTGAATATGAAATACATACGTGTGTGTCTCCATTTTTATGTTACACAATATCCACATGACGATTTGTATATCATCTATTTAGTTGTGTTATTTTCTAATTTTCTCACATTATTTACTTGTTTTCACAGTTGCAAAAGTTATAAAAAAATATCTATTGTGTAATTACGGTTAAACCTAACTCGTGATTTCTCCATAAGTGACTCTGCCTTCTTTAGTCCTAAGTGCATACAATTTTATGCTTTCCTGCGTTATTAAAGGAACACTTACATGTTTTTCTATTGGATATTCTTAAAACATAATTATTCTTAATCATTTCATTAACCTTTATCTTGTTAAATTTCTAAAATGGACTGGTCCATCATCCAATTTATTATATACCATTTATTATTCGATGGGGGTATTCACTGAACATATACTGACTGAATAGCGTACAGTGCAGACCATGGTTAGCCTGCATGTGTTTGCAGGGTAATCATGGTCTTCACTGGTCGCAAAGGCAGAATAACTTATCATGAAAGAACTATACTAAAATTTTATGTTTTCATAAGGTCATCAAAGGAACACTTATGTTTTCATCTATGGTTTAATTTTAAAACATACCATTACCGTTTCATTAAGTACATGCACAGTAACAAATATTCGCCTCTTACTTATCTTTGACCATAATATTCATTTTATCAAACATGCATGGAGAGATATCATACAGCTGCTGCAAGAATCCTAAAGACTGCTGATATGATAGTTAGTAAAATCTTTAGAAAGATCCTTTGATATAATTTATGTTGTCAATACTTTTAAATTACTAGATTGTCCATATATGGAACTGTCTACTTGCAACAGTGTATGCTTTAGATAATACAAAAAAATAAAAATTACAAAATGATGTAAACTCCATTTAAATATGAACTTTCGTTTGTTATGCTGATTATATTGGCAAGGTTATACTATGAAAGTGACTGCAATTTCCAATGTATTTCTAAATGCTCCAAGAATTGTAAATAACGTTATATCAGATTATATGGTATTATATTGTTTTAGTTTAGTAGATTACGTAACAGATAATTGCTTCATATGACATGATAAGAGAAAATATGTAGACTTCGGACATAAAGCAGCATTAAAACTAGCTTTTTGGAAGTTAACAGGTGTATGGTGCAACATGCACTCTCGAATGTACTGCTAACAGTCCGCTGTAAATTGTTTGGTATTTCATGAGGATGATTTGTTTATATATATGATCTTGATTTCTCATATCTTAATTATATTACGAACCTGTTCTACTGATGAAATCTCTTGTTGCAAAGCTCTCTGTTCTTTATTCAATTAGTTTTATTAAAGGCTTACATCTATTTGAATACAATGCATCTATGTAACAATCCTTGCGTGTATCAGTGCTATACACTGGGCACGTTAAAGAACCAGGCTGTCTATTCGCAACGAGCTAGGCTAAGTTAGCCGGACAAGCCTGTATCTGATTTCTGATCTCTCTGTGGGGGCTTTGTCTCACTCTGTCCCTCTGGTTAGATCGCTCTGTGTCTGTACTAGTAGAGGATGATTTCGCGCCCTGTTGGGCTGCAGTTGCTGTAAAGCGCCTTTGAACGTGTTTATCATGAAAAGGGCGCTATATAAATCTGGTATAATAATAATAACTTTCACAGTTGAAATATATTTCTTCTCTTAAACTTTCAGAAAGGCTAACATATCACTGCTGTTTTGTTACATCCTCAAAAGTAAATCGATGTAATACGTCATACTTACATTGAATATGGTTTCATAAAACATAAAGTTTGTTCTATGATTGTCTTTCTATGATTAGCTGCAGGTGGTGATAGAAGTTATACGATCTTTCTTTGTCTTGTATTTCTAATTTATAAACTGTGTGCAGGAAATTAAATCACTTTTGTGTGCAAATCACGATATTGACATGCATGCCGAGACTAACTTGTTTGAAGTATAAATTCAGTGCCGACGTGTGATTTTGAAAACAAAAACGAAACTATCGTGTAAATTGTACATTTTGAATGGAATCTTGTTAGAAATAGCATTCGGTTTACTCTTAATAACAATTATTACCTAATTTGAAAATTCAAGTAATTATAAAGGTAATGTACGTTATACTGATTTTTTTTCGTTGACGAAAAACGACTTCACCATTTTATTCCGATATTTGTTTTATCTTGAGCATTCCACACCATTCAAACAGTAATATAAGGACGCTTTAATGACACAATAATTGCTACAATAGCAAAGCCAAATAGGTTATTTGCATCGTTGTTGACAATAGTGTCAATATTGAAATAATGGATTTGCATGCTTGTTTAATTATGGATAAAATGTCGTTAATTTGCTTTTTTCTACTATTTCAGACCAATGGAGGGAAGGTCTGTAGAACATTATACAATTTGAAATATACAGACATGTTCGGGTCACGTTTAGAACAAGTATAATTGCTCCACAGCGTAGAAATATATTAAACCATTTCATTTTTAAAACATCATTTTCAACAATAAAAAGACACGATCGTGTGACTGATTTTATTGTTAAACGGATTTCAATATATTGGCCCTCAATTGAAAATTGCACTTTTTATTGTTAAACCGATTTCAATATATTGGCCCTCAATTGAAAATTGCACTTTTTATTGTTAAACCGATTTCAATATATTGGCCCTCAAACATGTTTTCTGACCCCAATGCTACCTATCTTACACCCGAAATATACGGGTGCAATAAGATTGAATTGATACCTTATGAAAGAAAAAATCCATAGCCAAAGCTAGAAAAGGAATTCTAATGTAAAAGACTGATCAGAATCGTACTTGATTGTACCTCAAATAGTTTTTCCAGCAAGTTGTTACATTCTTAAATATGTCAGAATAAAATTAAATGTGCTTCTAAGCAATCGGATTGTAAGATAATATCTCAATGCAGATCTAGTGATCTCCATTTTTGCTGTGACATTCGCCGAATTTTTGACAGTATTGTCTCGTTTCAAACAAGCGAGCGCAAATATGATCACATGCTAAATAGGCTATTTGTGGAAAATCGATAATCAGTAGTGACATGGACACTCCTTCAGATTTCCACAGGCGTTGATAATATCAGACACTCCATGAATGCCACTTTACATTAATTAGCGCAAATTAAGGGGACTCCTTAATGGATATATATTAGGTGTGATTTCTTGTGAAAACACAAATTTTCAAAACGGCTTCCCAGGCTTCCCAGGCTACAGGCAGAGCTCAAAGATCCAACAACGTATGCTTACAAGGTCCAGAAACAAGATCCCATGCAGTAAAGCATCATAATTGAAATCTTATCTACCTGTTGCTCCTGCGTAAGCAATATATGTTATTGCAGTAAAGTTAATCGAACTGTGTTAAACAATGATTTGACAGTTCTTTTATGAAAGATTGTTGTATATGAAATTAAATATTACATAGAATATAGTAAATATTTATGTTTGCATTGGTTTAAAAAAAAATCTGTCACACACAAGAGCGATGATTTCATTTAATCATGCTACAGATGCCAAAACATTTGGTGATTTCCTAACCAGCAATATGTCACTAAGTGAGAAAAATTTGCAGCCAGACCGGGACTCGAACCTGGGCCTCGGAATACCGTTCCAATGACCTACCGACTGAACTATCCGGCTGCCTACACATTTTCTCCCCGTTTTAATATTCAAGTTCTATAACATGACATATTTCCCCACCATTTTGAAATTCGTCCTCGAATTTCAGCGGGTACTTTATATATAAGCAATTACAGGCGTCGGAGACTAACCAGTGTAATGCCGTCACGGTCCAACGTTAGGCGCCAAATGTCACAGGGTGAGAAAAAATGTGCAGCCAGACCTTGACTCGAACCCGGGGCCTCGTAATACCGTTTCGATGCTCTGCTGACTTAGCTATCCGGTCGCCTACACATTTTCTCCCCGTTTCAATATTCAAGTTCTATACCGTGACATATTTCCCCACCGTCTTGAAATTCGTCCTCGAATTTCAGCGGGTACTTTATATATAAGCAATTACAGGCGACGGAGATTAACCAGTGTACCGTAATGCCGTCACGGTCAAACGTTAATACCGTTCCGATGCTCTACTAACTTAGCTATCCGGCCGCCTACACATTTTCCCGTTTTAATATTCAAGTTCTAGGCAAATGTATTGTTCATTGTTCTCTGGTCTCGGCTGTTGTAATCTATAATTCATACACTGTCTGGGGCAAAATCAAGTATACTAGGTTTGTATTGCCAGACCGTATGTCTACAAGGGCTTTGAATTATTTTGATGTTGCTCTTTTCCTGCCAACTTGAATCAAACTATTTCTGCATTCAGGATTCAACGGGCGTAAATGTTAGTCTAGTATACGGATTTTGTCATGTCGACCCTGAAGCTATTGTTGGCTGGGAAACATAGACACTGTCTCAGGGTTTCTTGCTTCCCTCTCTTCTGTTTTACAAATAATATATAATTATACCGATTTTAAACGATCTTTCAGAGACCTTCCATCACCCTTTCTCTTTTTTCCCACGTTAGTATAATTTTTATGCCCCCGAATGGAGGCATATAGTTTTTGAACCGTCTGTCCGTCTGTCGGTCTGTCAGTCTGTCAGTCTGTCCACAATTTTCGTGTCCGGTCCATATCTTTGTCATCGATGGATGGATTTTCAAATAACTTGGCATGAATGTGTACCACAGTAAGACGACGTGTCGCGCGCAAGACCCAGGTCCGTAGCTCAAAGGTCAAGGTCACACTTAGACGTTGAATGTCATTTTTCATGATAGTGCGTTCGTGTCCGGTCCATATCTTTGTCATCCATGGATGGATTTTCAAATAACTTGGCATGAATGTGAACCACAGTAAGGCGATGTGTCGCGCGTAAGACCCAGGTCCGTAGCTCAAAGGTCAAGGTCACACTTAGACATTAAAGGTCATTTTTCATGATAGTGCATTCGTGTCCGGTCCATATCTTTGTCATCCATGGATGGATTTTCAAATAACTTGGCATGAATGTGTACCACAGTAATACGACGTGTCATGCGCAAGACCCAGGTCCGTAGCTCAAAGGTCAAGGTCACACTTAGACGTTATAGGTCATATTTCATGATAGTGCATTGATGGGCGTGTCTGGTCCATATCTTTGTCATTCATGCATGGATTTTTAAATTATTGGGCATGAATGTGTACCACAGTAAGACGACGTGTCGCGCGCAAGACCAAGGTCCGTAGGTCAAAGGTCCTAAACTCTAACATCGGCCATTACTATTCATTCAAAGTGCCATCGGGGGCATGTGTCATCCTATGGAGACAGCTCTTGTTCCTTCTGTTATATCTGTTTAACGGTAGTAATCATGTACCAGTGTTATAGGTGATTATATTGGTTTTGAGAAGTTATGAGAATAGTTTCTCAAAACCCGAAATGTTAGACGACGACGAGGACGCAGCCTTGTTTAATCTGGAGCTTATAATCTAATACGTAATTCCGTTATTTAAACACATAATAGGAATTTATATCACCAATCAACGTTACATTAATTCTTTTACCCCGCGATTGAAACTTAAGAGATTCTACCTCTTTTCCATTATATACGAGTTTTGCAAGTGCAAACGGCAGTAAAAAGGTATACCGAAATTATAATCACATATTTATAATATAACGCTGTATTGACTTATGTAAGTAGCCATAAATACGATTCGATACCTGCGAAAACTTAATCAGATATGATTTTGCCTCAACGTCAGTTATATGATGTCATTTCGACACGACATCATACAAAAGCTTAGGTAAAAACACTAGCTTTAAAACCATTTTCCTATTTAAAAATTTTATTTTCTAAATATACTGCAGTAGAAACAATAAGGTGCCTTCCAGTAGGGGACTTTGTATTGCATGGCAATACTTCATTCACTTATTATATCTATATATCTCCATCTTTTCCTTTATTTCTTCACGATCTTCATGTCTGTCGCTCATTAATTAATCAATAATATTTTTGCCACAAAACGGTGTCTTCACCGGTGAAAATTACAGCAAAAATATAAGTAATCGCATAATATAGCAACAGAAAATCAAAACAATTAATACATTTTTGCTCATATTTATTTTTTATTCATACGTAAAGATTATTTCAGTCCTCACATTTGTTCGTACATACGAACAACCCAGGCTGTTATAGAAATTGTTCGGACGTAGGAACATTTTTTTTTTCAATTGCATAAAGTTATATTAACAGTTCTTACATTTGTTCGTACATATGAACAGCCTAAGTATCTGTAGAAATTGTTTAGACGTCTGAAGTTTTTTCTAATGCATACTGTATGTATAAACAGTAATAAAAGAGTCCAGGCATCAAGCCGATTCTTTAAAGGATTTCTTTCAAATGGTCCCACAACCTGTTCATGCAGATGCCAAGCATCATCTAAGAAATAATAAATATCGTCCTGTAAGATAAATATACTCCTGTACTTTTTTCTTTATTTTTATCTGTGTAGAAGTAACTGCGTTTACGTATGATACATTAGAGAGATGGAACATATTCCACCTAGTACCATTTTGAAAACGCTGAAAATTGCAACACATATTTTAATTGATGAGTTATTTTACAAAAATAGCAATATGCTGAAGGATCGCAGGAATAAGTTAAACTTTGACCCTGAGATGTGACCCTGAACTTGAGCCATCATGGCTGACTCATGAGTTTTGCATATTGTCTTGTTGAGATGATCATTTGACCAAAGTTTCATGAAAATCCTTTATGAAGTTAATGAAATAAAGAGCGGACACAAACTTTGACCTTGCGTTGTGCCCTGATCTTGAGCCGACATGGCTGACTCATGAGTTATGCACATCGTATTGACGGGGTGATAATTTGACCCATGTTTCATGAAAATCCTTTCAGTGGTTTGAGTTATATGAGTCGGACACAACTGTTACAGATGAAAGGACGGACGGAAGGACGGATTGAAGGAAGGGCGGAAGGAGAATATTCCTATAACCAGCCGCACAACGCGAGGCGGGGGATTAACAAATTAATGCGAGGACCGTAAAATAATGCTACAGAAAAGGTCAATTAAGCTTTCATGAAAAAAAGCTGAGAGAATGATTTTATTTTATTTTAGCCCTATATCAGACCATAAAAAGGGCCAATTTTTAAGGTCGATCGACTTACCTGCCTAATTAGTAATTAATGGCAAAATCTTCATGTGCACCAAATAAATACAGTTAAGTGTCACATTCCTCCATTTCGAAACATTTTCTAGTACAGTGCACTTTTCCATATTCATGCATTGTCATCCTTAGTCCCATATCTGAAATTGTTTCTTGATTTGAAAGTGAATGACTTCCTCACAAGTTTTATTTTAATTGGAAGGTGGGCAAACAAATAAACTTCTTTTTTGAATGTCGATATGTTGATGGAGTCTGTTTTCGTGTTGTAAAACTTGCCTTCAGTGGGATACTTGTGCTAGTTTGAAATAATCCCTTCGCAAGATAATTTTGTTCTCCTTTTAAGTTGTTGAGTAAGGTACCATTTTCCTTTTTCGCTTGAGGCTTACCATCTGCAATAGATAAAACAGTGTTTACATAATACTCGAATTTATAGAAGTTTTACAATGTAATTAAGAATTTAGTCATTCACTAATTATTCACAAACATGCTTTTCTTAATTCTAAGATAATTTTACGACATTAAAATAACAAGAGTGCCATGATGGCCTTGTATTGCTCAACTGACGGCAAAGGTCAAAATGATAGTAATGGCTCAAACCTGCATTCAAAACTGTATATAAAAGTTTATTTGCTTTAGTTTAACAAGAGGGCGACGAAGACATTAAGTGGCTTACCTGGGGACAGGAAAGAAATTTAAGATGAAGTTTGAAAATCCTTGGATAAATGGTTCTCAAATTATGGAGAGACAACAGTTTTTAGGTTTCAGGTTCCTGTGACCTTGACCTTTGATCATGTAACACCTAAATCAATTAGAACCTTGCACACATCCAAAAAAAGAATCCTATTATGTTTCAAACCCTTCTCCAGTTATTGAGCGGAAGCTATTTTTAATGTACAGATCCATATGTGCTTGACCTTTGACCCAGTGATCTAAAAATCAATAGGAGTCATTAACCCATTAAGATTAATAAACTTGTGAAATTCCAAGATCCTAGATGAAACCCTTTTTCTAGTTATTGAGAGAAAATCAACCAATGTTCAGATCTCTGTGGCCTTGACCTTTGACCCAGTAAACCCAAAATCGATAGGGTCATCTGAACATCAAGGCTAAAACACCTTTAAATTTTCAAGGTCCTTAGTAAAACCCTTCTCTAGTTATTTGGCCGAAACCTTTTTCAATGTTAAAGTCCATGTGACCTTGACCGTTGACGTAAGGATCCAAAAACCTATATGAGTCATTTCCTCATCAAGACCAATAAGTATGTGACGTTTCCTTTAACATAGTAAAAATATCTCAGTCCAGGTAATGCATAATTTTATAACCTTAAACTAAACAATAGACGTAATCTCTTTCATGTCAACAAAAAAAATGATGTGTTTTCGCCGGCTTCTGATAATAAAATTAAAGATAGTTTAATGGGATTCATAATGTTTGACAGTCATATACTTTCTAATATACATATCTGCAGATGCGTTCATTTTTTGTTGCTTATTGCTCGCCTTAAAAAATAATAGGTAGAGCTATTAGAATGTAAGCTGGTATCTTAATAACCACTTGTTGGAATGAACTGAAACTTCATAATCCTATTCAATGTGATAAAATAACATATGACAAAGGTTCCATAACTCTGTTTTTTTACGAAATTATGTTCCTTTTTCGACTTAGAAATTTTTGGTTAAGGTTTTATATGTAAACTGGTATCTCAGTACCTACTAATGGGAATCGACTGAATCTTCACATACTTGGTCACTTTTATCATCGATATGTCGTACACAGGTTCCATAACTCTACTTTGTGTTTTTACAAAAGTATACTCCTTATTTGACTTAGCAGTTTGTAATAAGCTGGTATGTCAGTACCCATTTAAAGGAATGGATCTGTTGTTGTAGTAGTTTGCTATCTGGATTTATTTTAAAACATAATTATAATGTATACGAGTATGTAAACATTTCACGACGTACAGCAAAAAGGACGATATTATTCAACAGGACTCGTGAGTTTTCCTTTTTTGTTATTTTTTTTAATATCAACCATATGATGTCCGATCGATGATATTTGTTTGTTTGTTTGTTGATGAAAACTACTCACACGTTTGGTAATTTACTACTCGCGCACGGTAATTGTAACGAGAACAATGTTTATGTTATTATTGAGAAAATTGGAAACGGGTAGTGAAATCATTATCCGTGACAATATAGTTGTACTACTTTTAAAACGTATTGACTATAAAAAACACCCTGATTTACCACGAAGTAATCCCTGAATTATCAATAAACTAATTTATTGGCCTGATACACCATGACTAAAACAATATGCTAGGTTTCATTGCATGTAAATTTAATTAATTGAAGGTATAAATCTGGTGTAATCGAGCCAGTCTGCTACAAACATTCTTGGGGTCGAGGCTATAAATTTATAGTCGAATGTCTGCAGAAAGTGCAGACCAACCCGAGGAAGCCAGTACGGCATTGCTCAGTGAGGTAAGGTGGTAGGTACGGATGGAGTTACAAGCCTCTGGAATTTGAAACGGGACTGACAAAAGTGTTAAACCGCTTGAATTGATTTTAAGCTATGTGTAACATGACTCAGATCTGTGGGTGACCTTTAGTTTTCGGTTTTGTATAAACCATGTTTATTACATAAACAATAAAAAAGATATAATTGACCTTTCCGATAACGCTTTTATTATCATTTTATATATATGTCAATTTATTTATACATTATAGTATTAAAATGCCATTGTTTGATATACTGTATATGTCATATGTTTAGTCATTTTTATACTGCATAATTTATATGTTTTTTCTTCTGAAATATTCGGGTTTTATAAAGGAATTCGTAGTTGAAATTTTAACATTTTGTAAATTTTAGGTCTAAAAATTATTTGTTTCCGGTAACATTCTAAATAAATAGGTAGGTAGGTCGGAAAAAATAAATTTATTTTTATTAAGTGAGTCTTTTTGGAAATTATTTTTATATAAAAAAATGAATACAAATAAGGGGATTTTGCCTTTAGAGCATCAGTAAGTTGATTTCTAACATCACTGACGATGTTTAAAGCATAATAAGTAAAGTTTTGCAACTTTTTTTTAAAAAGTTAAAAAAAAAAACACCATCTTTCAAGGCAATAAAAATATTTAGTGTCGGGCCAAATATTTAGGGTAGGTCGGGATACCGGAAACAAACAATTTTTTTTACGCCTAATGTGTCTTTAATTATTTACTGAAATAGGGGAACCATATATTAACCTCACTAGTTTTTAGAGCGTATATATATTTTCAGGTTGTCTGTCCGTCCGTCCGGCCGTCCGTCCGTCTGTATGCACAGTCTTGTGCACACCAACTCTCCTCATCCTCTTGACAATTTTAATGACACTTCACACAAGTAATCAGTTCTTACCTCATAGTGCATGCTATGTTCTTTCAGAAATAAATATAAAAAAAAACACTTGTAGTCATAATCATGATTATATAATCTTGTGTGCATCAATTGAAATGTACTGTGTCAGTGCATGCGGGAGCGTGGTGGGGTACATACATCACCTTCAGTGATGGTGGGGTACATTCATCACCTTCAGTGATAGCTCTAGCTTATTATAGCATTTTAACATTTATCAATTTAAGAACCAATTATATATTTTTGAATGACGGTAGATTACCTCACTTTTAATTAATACTTGTATATTTGTCATTTATGAACTTTTATAAATTAACGTGTTCACTGTAGCGTTGCTATTGACTCACAATGGATAACCGGCTATCCTGACGCCCGCTGGAAATGTAACCCAGCTGGAAATCTAACCGAGCTGTAAATCGGTAGGTAACGTTTTTCATTTATTTCTATTAAAACGAAGCCAGTTCATGCAAATCAGCTTGACAGTGTTGTCAAGGAATGACCATGACTTACATTTACAATTTCTGGGCAAAAAAAAAAACGATCGTTATGTTTTGAGATATTCACTAACAATTTCTTCAGTTGAATCGAGCAAAAATCCAAAGTTTTGCGCAAATTGTTTTGTTTATGAACAACCTATGAAAACTTTTATCATCTGATTTAACAGATGTGTCCTTTCGGAAATGTGTGAAGTTTCCGGGTTCTACGTTATTCCTGAAAAAGTATATTATCCGTTGAATAGGCATGATCGAGAAAAAAAGAATGTCGAAAACGACCGCTAGTGCTAAATGAAAAACTTTACCTACCTATTTACAGCTGGGTTACACTTCCAGCTGGATTACAGTTCCAGCGGGCGTCAGGATAGCCGGTTATTCAGTGTGTGACTGTAAAGGCATATATTTGAAACATATTGTGTTTTCGAACTAGCCGATAGTACAGGCTTTTCTCGATTTATTTTGACTTAATGTTGTTGAATAAAGATACCGTGAAGAAAGAATAACGATTATGTTAATTCAGTTAAACATAAAACTAACATACGTTACAATATGTAATTTCTTATGAGGTTGACCTTTCATAAAACTATTACTTTATAATAGTTTTCAAACAAACTGTTTGTTTTTTCCTCTGTCATGATTTCAGTTATGCATGTATGCAAAATTGTTCGAATAGACGTGTAATTCTATAAATACTTGATTGCTATATTTTCCATATTTTGGAAAGTGTGTTTTTTTTTAAAATCTAACTTGATCAGAAAGAGCATAAGATAAGCTGCTGTGGACACAAACTGTAAGTCGTTGCGCCTCGTTCGGCCTGCACGATGCGTCGTCAGCAAGTTTATTCTTTCCAAGTAAGTCAATGTCCGTCTTGTGTCGTACAGCGTGTGCGTCGGTCAACATTTTTTCTTAAGAAATATCATACACCAAACTTCACAGGAACGGTTGCTGGGTAACCCCCTTTCATCTTTTTTTCAATTAATTGAATTCCCCGAGGAACTCTGGTTGTCGAAATAAAATGTACAACCATTTAAAAAGCATCTTTTTCAAAACCGCAAGGCGTAGAGCTTTGATATTTAGCATGTGACATCATGGTCATCATGTATCATCAAATAGCCTCTACGAAGATTGTTTAGTGAGGTAACGGGCCGCTGACTCGCCTTAAAAAACGTTTACATTGTCTCTATCTAGAATCATATCACATACAACCGTTACAGGTAAGAGCGCGAATATTTCCCACTTTCAGTTTGGTGTCGATAATTTTTAAATAGAGATTTTTGCATGATGTTTACTGTTGCTTAACCAAACTCGTTGCAATTTGGTTTTTCTCGTGGCCGATCATCACACAAGGACGTAATTGATGTGTTATGCATTTAATGAGAAAAAGAAAAAACATTATGGACATTATCTCTCTCTTCTTCTCTCTGTCTTACCATTTTTAGCTCACCTGAGCATGCTCAGGTGAGTTTTTGTGATCGCGTCCGTCGTCTGTCGTCTGTCTGTCTGTCAACATTTATACATTTGTGTATGCGATAGAGGCTGTATTTTTCAACTGATCATTATGAAATTTTGTCAGAATGATTACCTTGATAAAATCTAGGCAAAGTTTGAAAATTGGTAATCTGGTATCAAAATTTAGGTTACTAGGTTAAATCAAATAAAAACATTGTGTATGCGATAGAGGCTGTATTTTTCAATTGAACTGCATGAGTTATCTGGGGTTAAAAACTAGGTCATGAGGTCAAACCTAAGAAAGACCTTGTGTATGCGATAGAGGCTGTATTTTTCAACTGATCTTCATGAAATTTTGTCAGAATAATGACCTTGATCAAATCTAGGACAATTTGGAAATGGGTCATCTGGGATCAAAAAATAAGTCACTTGGTAAAATCAAAGAGAAACCTTGTGTATGCGATAGAAGCTGTATTATTCAATTGAACTGCATGGATTTTGGTCAGAATAATTGCCTTATTAAAATCAAGGCCAGGTTTGAATGTGGATCATCTAGAGTCAAAAGCTAGGTCACCAGGTCATATCAAAGAAAAAACTTTGTCTGCATTTTACACCAAAACTTTATGAAAATTGATCAAAGTGTTTGCTGGACAAAATCTATGTCAAATTTGAATGTGGGTAATCTGGAGTCAAAAACTAGGTCGCCTGAATAAATTAAAGAAAAATATTGTGTACGCAATAGGGACTGCATTTTACACTGGCTATTCATAAAATTTAGTCAAAAGGATTGCCTTGATAAAATCCAAGGCCAAATTCGATAATGGGTCATCTGGGGTAAAACTAGGCGACTAGGTCAAATCAAAGAATAACGTTGTCTATGCGATAGAGGCTGTATTTTTCAACTCGTCTTCATGAAATTTTGTCAGAATGATAACCTTGATGAAATCTAGGCCAAGTTTGAAAACTGGTCATCTGGGGCAAAAAGAATAGGCCACTAGGTCAAATCAAAGAAAAACATTGTGTATGCGATAGAGGCTGTATTTTTCAATTGATCTTCATGAATTTTAATCAGAATTACTGCCTTGATAAAATATAGGTCAAGTTTAAGTACGGGTCATCTTGGATCACAAACAAGGTCACTAAGTCAAATCAAAGAAAAAACTCGTGTATGCAATAGGGGCTGCATTTTACACCGGATCTTCATCAAATTTGATCAGAATGATTGATTGGATAAAGTCAAGGTCGAGTTTGAATATGGGTCATCTAAGGTCAAAAACTAGGTCACCCTGTCAAATTAAAGAAAAATCTTGTGTTAGCAATAAGGGCTGCATTTTACACTGGATATTCATAAAATTTAGTCAGAATGATTGCCTTGATAAAATTTAGAAGAAGGTTAAATATGGGTCATCTAAAAAACATGTTTTCTTTGTTTTGATGAGTTCTCAGGTGAGCTGCCTAGGGCCATCTTGGCCCTCTTGGTTCTTATTCTTTCTTCATACGTGTAATATTTTAAAGTGTATTTGACATGCATTTTAAATACGAATATGAACCCATGACAATAGAACACTGTGAGGAAGAAGGTAAAACGTATTTAGTCAACTACATAATGCATGTCACTCTGCACGTAATACTAGATATCGCTCGGGGAAAGTAAAGTTAAGAACTGTTCTGAATAATTTTATAAAACTACGAGGGACTGTCGAAACCGTCCGGGAAAACAATTTCTACATGCAATGCTAAGACATCAACATATTATAAAGACGGAGAAAGGCAATACGTACACCTGGCATGATTCATATTTAGGATTAGATTTTCAAAATCATTGCCGAGAAACAGAATCTACGGCAATGTCTTTTGCACTTGCATTTTAATTTCAGGGGTAGTTACAGAGAAATACTAACATTGCACAGAACAGAATTTCTGTACATTTTTCAGCGGAAAAAAGAAATGATGTTTACGGGACTGAAAAAAAAAGTAAAAAGAAAAGAAAAAGCTCAACAGCCATGTCAAATATTCAATTCTTGCATTTTGAATGTAAAACTGTTGATGGAAAAAAATATAATATTTATTTTCATTCATTAAATCCGATCTTTCTTTTCTGAATTATGAAGTATGAAAATTGCCACATGTGAACGTTAAGCTAGTGTTGTAATCCCCACGAAAACAAAGTTTTTGGATATTCGTTTGTACACAGTCTGTTGTAAATCAATGTAAAATGTCTATTATAAACTCGTGAACTACTATTTCTTTAAAGTTGCTGCACATTTTTTTAAACATTAAGAACATTGTTATAAAAGTTGTTGTTGACATAGATTATTCATATCCGAAAAAAAAAAACGATTTATTTACACAAGAACTAATAGTACCTAGTTATCTTGGAACTGTAGGGTTACCAAAAGTACACCTGACATGCTGTGTACTTAAATATAAGAAACATGGTGTTGCGTCATCAGACTGCGCGGATACGCAGGCTGGACTGGATCCATGCTGGTCGCAAACCCACTATGTAGGTTTTCTAATGGGAAGGGTTCCGTATTAATAGGAATCTCCCTTATATACCTCTACTTAGATCGTTAAGTGTGACATTCGAAATATTTCGGCTGTAATGGAATAGAATCACGTGAAAGAATAGTTTCGAATACTTAGAATAAAATTCCCCAATGGAGTGAAAAATCAAAAGTATTTGAACAAATAAAATCTGGAAACATCGAGAACAAGGAAAACAGTGAAAATTGCAGACTCGGTTTGACTGAGTCTGTTCATGGGCGCTAATGGAAAATGCAACACTGCCCACGCCCTCTAGCACTGGCTTAAGCAGTGTTCAATCTTCAAATCTAAATGAGTTGACATCACTAATCCCGAATGACCAGAAAATATAACAACACTGAGATGTCTAACGGCCTATTTTGACATTACGATACGTTTCTTTTTGTAACGTTAATATACCCTTCTTTATCATGGATTAAGGTAGTTCTGCACGTTTGATAAACCGGAAGTGATGGCGTAACGTCATATATCCGGAAAACGTAGAATAAAGCCTGGATTCGGCGTACGGAAATGAAAATAATTTTATGATTTTATCAAAACCTGTGAGTAATTTATTACAATAGCACTGTTGCTATATTTCTAAAGTCAAAATATGATATTAAAACATATGACACGTTAAAAAATTCAAAATATGTCCTAAAATTAGCGTGAAATGTCCGGTTCACTTTAATCTTGGTCAAATATCTCAAAAATAAGCACACGGACCTATACATTTTATTTCACCAAATTATAGTCCGTATGTTTATTTACAACTGTGAGAAGTTTCATCAAAATCTACATTGTAGAAAAATTTCTATTCGCGAAAATTTTATGAAAGTTATGATTTTCCTATAGACTCCCATTATGAAATATTGTTTGAGGTCCAAATTTTTCACATCAGTCTAGCAAAAAATCAAGCACACGACCCTATCTTTTTTATTTGCTGAATTTTCTTGGTAAATTCTGAAGTTTTGAAAAATCAGTGCTTAATCAAATTCTACATTGTAGAAAAAGAATTGATCCAAACGTGCAGAACTACCTTAAAGACTTTAGATAAATATTGATGCTCTTCAATTACATATCATTTATATATTCAATAAATACAGTTGGTTTTTCTGATGTTAAATTATTACCGTTTATTAAATTCATTGTCCTTATAATTCAAATAGAGCTATTATTGTTAGCTCACATTAGCCAAAGATGAGCTTTTGTGACCATTCAATGACCGTCGTGTGTCGTCCGTCTATCAGAATTTTAAAACATTCTAATTAGACTTACACAGGATTCAAACATGTAAATTGTTTTAAGTGTATTTGACATGTATTTAAAATACGATTTTCATTTCAGCTGAACGTAAAAAGAAAGAACAAATGCAGGAAGGTAACACAATTTTAATCATAAATACATTTGCGTAAAAAATGCATGTCACAATGCACGGGGATACTAGAAACTAGATGTCATTTAGTTTTCTGATTAACTTTATACAACTACAAGTAACTGTCAGATTGTTCCAGGAGAAGGTTTTCTATATGCAATGCTAAGATAACAACATATTAAGACTGAATAAGGCAATACGCCTTCTTAACATGATTTATATTTAGGGTTAGATTTGCAAAGTTATTGCTGAGAAACTTTTTGTCTACGGCAATGTCATCTGCACCTGCATTTCTTTATCATTGGTAACTACAGCGTATCAATAAAATTTCAAAGAATAAAGGTATACGTATATCTTCCAGCGCAAAAGGGAAATGATGTTTAAGGGACTGAAAAAATAAGAATTAAAAAACGATCAGTATCTATTTATGTTATTTTTTATTGTTACACCTTGAATGAAAATCTTCTGAAATAATTAATTTTCATCAAATTAGATTAAATCCGATCTTTCTTTTGTGATCTTTGAAGCGTAAATATTGCGAAATTTGAACGTGGAGCTCGTGTTGTAATCCACGCGAATACAAAGTATTTTTCGTTTACAAAATGTCTAATATCAATGAATGTAAAAAGTTTATTATAAACTCGTGAAAAAAAAAATGAAAACGAAACTGTATCATAATTTCTTTAAACGTCTATTTTTATACGACGACATAGGCAATGGCGTTGTGCATAATACAATTTAACAGTAATAATAATTACAATATATTTTTAAACAGTCCTATTTAAACAAACAGTCAAGATGAAATCCCTCCCGTTAAGTTCATTCTACCCGTATAGCGAATAAAGAACTTAGTGCTAAAAGCTTAAGATGGTACTCCTAGACGGGCTGCATATAAAGGTTCAAATCTCCGGTATATGAAGCAATCATATACTATTTAAAAATACTGCACACAATTTTACCCATAGAGCCTATTCCATCAAATACGTTTAATTAAACACAACTTAGAAATATAAATGTTGAAATGTGAAACACTTAACAATAAAAATACTATCACCTGCTGCTTTCGAATAATAAACAAAAGTTAAGATATGAAAACAATGTCAAATCTCTGAAATACAGTGCATTAAGATTTTTCTTTTCTTTCTTTGGAATGTGTCAAGAGATTTACCTTTGCATAGTTCTAACATCACGTCATTCATTAGTCTTGGACCAATAGTGCATACACTTCTATCATTGAATGTTTGTTATTTGTTGTATGGAAAAACATAACGACATTTAAAAGTTCCTAACAATCTCAAACCTTGTCTACTAGGAATATACTCTGTAAGCAATGTTAAGTACATAGATGTCCTGCGGGTGATACAGCTATACATGAACGAAAGTATCTTGAACTCAATTCTTGATTTCACCGACAACCAATGTAAGTAATAAAATGTTTGTTTAAAACTTTCAAATTTCCTCCTGTTATGGACGAGTTTTGCGCATATGTTTTCACATGCATCTTACGCACCTCAGAGTAGGCTACACCATACACTAGACAAAACTAAAATTTCAGTGGCAGTTTTTGTTGAATATTTTCGGATTTTCTTTATTCGTAGGTAATTTAACATGGCTTGTTGACACTTGCGATTTACATGAGTTTTAAAGTTTCGTTTTAAGGTTTCGTCAAGAAATGCACCGCGATATCTAAGCATGCTTTCACACTTGACACTCTCACCAGGCATGTTAATGGAATTTGTAAAACATCTCCGATCTCTTGTGATTCTACGGAAATAGATGCAGGACAAAGTCTTTTATTTGTTATAATATTATGATCATCAGCAAAAAAACAAAGACAAATATCAAACAGAGAATGCCACGCACCAAAAACGCAGCCTTCTCAAAACGAAACCCCCAGCACGCAGACGCGTGCAGCACACACACCCACACACACACACACACACACACACACATACATGTAAACGCAACCAATCGGGGATGTAAGCTATAAACCTACCAACTGGGAACTTCTTTATTACTGTAGCTACAGTTATCATATTTCTGTCAGCTCTTATTCTTATGATCTTAAAATTTTCCGAGACTTTAGATTAAAGCTATCTTCAATTGTTAAGCAATGAGATTTTTCACATTCAGAGCGGGGAATTTTGTGTTTAAACCAACTGAGGTGAGTGTGTAACAAACCGGGTGTTTGTGTATAGACGAAATGTGGAATTGTGTGTTTCAACAAAACGGGGAGTTAGTGTAAAGACTGAATGAGGTACAAGTGTATAACTAACCGGGTACGTGTGTAAAGTTGAAACAGGGAACTAGCTATTAAATGGTGAATACGGAAGCTCCTGTTACATATCATATATATGAGAAAAGACAACCGAGGGACTTAATTTGATTTGATGGGTTTAACGCCAATTTAAACACTATTTCAGTTATGTCAGGTGGGCAGTTTACCCAACAAAAGAGACCTGGTCGGTAGCAAGGATTGAACCCATGCCCCTTAATCAGTGAGTACTTACGAGTGATTTTAAGTCAGCGATTCTAACCACCCGAAAACAGAGGCGGTCAGACAATAGACAAAGTTCTATATTCTGTATATAGGTACATGTAGCACGTCACTCATTCAAAAATTGTCTATGTCAAATGTTAACATTAAAATAACTTTTTATGACAAGACATAGAACAATCGAAGAACAAACCAGACTCATGATGCAGAGACATGATAAAGCACAAAACAGTATCTGGTTTTATCAGTTGTGTGCCTTCAGCAACTTTTGAACTTCGATATTATACGATCGATTCTTTCACTGGTTGTAGGTGCAGATAGGAATATCCGGCCTCGAGGGTAACTGTTTATGCGGTAACGAGGCTCTCTGCCGAATTACGACCTAAACAGTTACGTGAGAGCCGGATATTTCCATCTGCACCTATAACCAGTGGTAGAATCTTTTTCTTACATACTGGTTTCAAGAAATAATAGTAAAAATAAAATCAATTGAACAGCTTTCTTTTTTAGAACTATTTCTTATGGCAGTGTATTTTAACAAAGCGCGGGAAACCAACGTCCGTAAACAGGAAAGACGTCATGACGTTTCAAAACAAACAACAATGTTTAGTTCCGGTTTTGTTTTACCAGTTGCAGCGTAACGTTATGAATTTTTGATAAAATAACGTGATTTGAATCGAGAAATATACTATCAAGAACCAGTAGGAACTGTTAAGGTACTTAATTTTCATTCCGTTTCTTAAATAGAATACAAATTACTACACAAATCTTTTACATATATGTAGTTCTTATACGTCATTTACAGCACGAGAGTCATCTTACACCACCCCGGGGTGTAAGATGGACTTTTCCAGCACCGGTAAAGATACCGGAAATCCCCGTCTCGTTTGCAAGAATAAGTAATATTGTATGTTTTAGTTCCTTCTTTATGTTTTAACTAAACAAAATAATTAGGCATTCACAAATCTCAGGGCGGATACAGGATTTGGTGTAAGGGGTGCAAAATATTTGTAGTAGAATAATTAGGAGGGTCCACGGGCATGTCCCCATCTACCCCTCCCCACCCCACCCCATCCCGACGGAACATTTTGAAAACAATAGATCCATCTGGTGCATTCTTGGCGTTCTGGGGTGCTTTTTTCGGTATTGAAAAAGGACAGGTTTTATGATAAAATCAACCCAAATAACATGCTACGTATAGTCCATGTTTTAATGACTCGTCAGACTTATTCTTGCTTAAGTATCTCGGAATGGAATTTCTAAGCCCGATTTCTGAGGATTTTTATGGGAAGAGGTTACTAATTTTTATTAATGTAAAATAAAAAGCTTTATAGGAGCTCATGCAAACTTGTCGGACTTTTATTGTGCGAGCGTCGCGAGCAAGAAAAAAAATGCATTGTTTTACCCAAACAAAAGACAAATAGCCTATGCGAGCATAGCGAGCGAGAAAAATGCATATTTATATTTTCACCCAGAACAAATGATGAATAACTTATGCAAGCGTAGCGAGCGAGAAAAAAATCCCCAAAGCCTGCATCCGCCCTTGAATCTGTGCTAAGCAGACAGTTTATTTTTCCTTCTATTCAACTCGTTCAAAAGACAGAATTAACAGTCAAACATATAAGTGTGGTTCCTTTAAAAACCATTCGGATTAACGAAATCATGCATACAACAAAAACACAGACAACCTATTTGGATAATCTCCCAATCGGCGTAATATTCAGTATATTTTTCAGTTGTTGTGTTCCTACATTTAAACTGTGTATTATTATATAAACATTGTATACATTATCATGATTTAAACTATAGTACCGTTTGCTATTTAATAATGATAAGTTTCAAAAAGATAAGGCATTACAAAAATGACGTTCCCAGAGTAGGAAATCAACTCATGACTCAGGCTTGAGACAAAAACAATAGTAGTAGGTAATTAATTTGAATAAGATAGAACTGATCTAAATCAGGAAGAATGACAGAAACAAAGCATTTATTTTTATTTGCGCTTTTCTCTCCGATAACAGGTTAACGAAAACTTGATTTTTTTAGAAAAAAGAATTTTGCGCTTATTTTTAATGCAAAGTAAAATTTTAGGTTCGATATACGGAAACAGTAAATAAAAATCGGGGAATCTTAATTCAAACTCCGCAATGACTCGCAGTCCCTGACTTTTGCATGAAAATCGTTATTTCTTGCCCGAGAAAATAACAATCAATATTTAAATAAAAGACTTAAACAAAGTTTACAGCATTTCCAGTCATAGTTATTTTGTTTCCAAACTATTTTCCCATAAAAAGGTTTTGTTTTTATCTTTTTTTTTTAGAAAACCAGGCTTCAGTAAAACGTTGACTTTACATAGTTAATCTTTCAAAATTTTTGAAGGTCGTGTGTTCGAATCCACACTCGGGAAGTCTTTTTCCCAATTTTGTGACGATTTTTCCTTTAAAAACTGAACATGATTTAATTGCAAACAAAACTATCTGGAGTTTCGATCACGAAAATGTATATAAAGTAAAACATTACAAAGGTAGGAGAATGAAAACGAAGCAACAGCTGAATTTACCGCAAAGTTTATCAGTACTCTTTCAAACAAAGTACAAAGCCGAAACGGAATGCTCGTGTAAAAATCGTTCTGATCAAGGAAGATTAAAATGAAATCAGTCATAGGTATTTTAAATTCATGATATTGTTGTTTTAATCAAACATTTATATCGTAAGTATTTAATGATTATATATATTTGTGTTTCCCTCAATGCTATTAATACCAGTAAATCATACGTATGCCACTGTCAAAACTAAAGATAAATATACTTGCACCCATAATAAATACTGCGTTAATGTGTCACCGAATAGGGAAATGTCTTATTTTGTGTCGGTCAGTAACATGAGCGAAGTATGAAATAACCATATATGTAACAACGAATAATAGCGTTATGTATTTAAAAGCTTTACATTCAATAAAATCCTTCAGTCGCAATAAAATTTCTCTGTTTTCAAGTTTCAATCAAACGATTAGTACATGTATAATAAGTTGTGAATTCATACAATGCGTTACATATTGTATTTTCTAATACCTCGGGAACTCATCTGTAGAATACTGTGATTGTTTCTATTTCATCAGCACTGTCAGTTCAATCATCAATAATTTTCGTTCTTTATTTCCCCAAAATACCACATAAAATGCTATCGCAATAAACGCACGGTGTGATATATCGCTGAATGAACAAAACTGATAAGCAGGTGAGTGAGGTCGTTCCCACCCCGTCCAACAAACAAAATTTCTTAAAACGTTGTTTTGATCAAATTGAACTTCTACGGACTTGAAGTTGAAGAAAATATCATGCGCAGATATAAGTGTATGTCATACTCATACTTATTGCAGAATGATAGGAATGTCAGTGACAGAAAACACTCCTTTTGGTTAATGAGCATATGCATTGTAAAAATTACCCTGGTATGTCAGTAACGCACTGAGACTTTGAGCTTTCAAACTTTACACGTCAATGGTTTGTAACAACTTAATAACTTTTATAATGCTAAAAGCGACAGTTTATAAAGATAAGACGCTTATCAAAATATAGCAAATTTATGATATAAGTTTTAAAATAGTGTGCTCTGGGGACAATTTTTCTGTAGGATATATCTGTTCGTTATGTGAACGTCAAATTTTATTTTATTTATTTATTTGTTTGTTGTTTTTTTTATGAGAATTGTTTTTCTGTGATTCCCATGTGTTTAATTGATGTCTCACGGTTTCTATATTTTTTGCCAAATGATCCTAAACCCGTGCAGCCGCAGCATTATCATTTTATTTGAACCGTCGTAAACTACAATTATTTCGGACATGTACAACACGCTTTATAGCCTATGCTTTGTTGAAACATTTTTCTATCATGAATTTCTAGACTTGGCGATCGCTAAACAAAAATCGCGCAAAAATAGCATGGAATTCCCGTATTAAGGTAAATGCACGAGTTAGCTATGATCTAGGCTTTAGAATTTCCAAGTGTTTAAACAGTTTTAAGAACGTATTGGAGTCAGATCCTTGTGTCATTTTCTTTGATGTGTAGTAGATAAAATCAATCAGATAATGTACTAATGTTATGATTAGTGTGGTCTCTAAATTTGACAAATACTTAATAAAATAAAACTGTATTAAACTATTTCGGCTTTCTAGTATTTACTACTCTTCAACATACGCAGATAATTGCGTATCAAGTTGACAGCTGCTTATACATGTATAAACATCGTAGGAGGTAATTACATAACAAATGCTGTTTCAAATGCAGCACAGGTCTTTGAGAGGTATTAGTATATTTTTTACTTTTGGGACATTTTTACATCATAGATTTCAACACATTGCGATTGCTGAACAAAATCTGCGCGAAAATAGCATGAAAATCCTGTGTTAAGATAATTGCATGAGTTAGCTATAGGTTTTATTATTTTCACGTGTTCTTAATCAGTATTTTAAACGTACTGGAGTCAGATCCTCATATGCATTTTTTTGATGTGTAGTAAATAATATCAATAAGTTGATGTACAAATGTTGTTGTTCCTTTTTTACAAAAAAAAACGAAACTGTATTAATTACTGTTGAATTTACATAGGTAATTGCATTAAGAGCTGAATATATGAACATCTTTGGAGGTAATACTACATTTATTTTTTCAAATGCAGCACGGTAATTCAAAAGGAATTTCTAGTAGTATATTTCAGCACCGCGCCTGAAGTTGAAAGTTTGTTAAATGCGATTAATATATATAGAATGTATATTTTGAGTAGTGTTCCTGTGTATTATAATATTCTCAGTTTAACATAAGTATTGTCAAATCAAGTCATTAACTTAGAAATAAAAGCGCATAACACAATAAGCCGGAAAAGATATGCGGTAACATAAATATATAATACTGTCTTGTGAACGTAAAAAGATATTTAACTGGTAATTGATGAATTAATCAACATAATCTTTTCACCCATAAGCTTATAATGACGAACGCATTATGTTAAATTAGTGAAAATAATTTAAACCTTTGTGTGTATGTACTACGAGTTGTATACAGGTAAACTGGGGAACTGCAGTAAATAGCGAAAGATACACACCGTTGTAAAATTCTGATTGTGTGTGAGATATGTGTATGACCAGAACCGGCGTACAGGGGAATAAATTTCTATCGCTCAGAATCAGCTCAAATTTCGAGGTATGACTAATTTGAAGGTCAGGAATAACGTGGTATTGTTAAAATGAACTGGGGAATTCCCCGGTTCGAGGCGTATCCCCAGTACGTTGGTGTGTATTCATACGAAATTACCCAGTTGGCAGCGTTTACAAACTCTCTCACACACACACACACACACACACACACACACACACACACACACACACAAAGCCAAAACACAAGGACCAAACGAAAACACACACAAAGCCAACACACGAAAACGAAAACAAAGGAAACAGCGGGGCACCGCGTTGGACCGGTCAGTGGCAAAAACACCACTGGGGAGCTTAAACCGTTTTATGGTGCGCACCCAACTTCACTCTTACCCCCACCATGTTCCAGTGATCCGGGACAGTGTAAATAAAAGTAATCCCCTCCAGGTAAACCGTAAACTGATAAGGATTATTGAACGACACTAAAAGAAACTCCAAGCATAAGTGAGATACAGCAACGGACCAAGGCAACTGCCTTGATGCATACTTTCAAAGTGCCGGTCTGATGAATATTCATTGTTGATATAAATTTTACAAGAACGAGGTCTTAATTAGGAATCTAGCCATTTAAGAGCTTTGTCACAGGCGCCGTGTTGTGCTTTAAAGACATCTAAGAGAATGTCGTAGTCGACAGTGTCAAATCCCGCACTTAAGTCAATCGCAATAAGGACCGTAACTATCTTTTCTCCGTACCACTTAGCAGATCATTGACAAACAGAAGCAGCGCAAAATCAAAGGAGTGGTATTTCCTGTTTGCAGACTGGTTCGTAGGCAAAAGACTGTTTACATTTACATGTTCGTTTAACGTGTAAAGAACAGCTTTCTCCACCGGTTTTGATAGAAATGATAAATTACTCACAGGACGATAATTGGAAAGCCTTAGTTCAAGACCTGCTTTTTTAGCAAAGGTCACACAATTGCTTGTTTATATTTCACAGGGAAAACAATCTGTTGGAATAAGAGAATCACAAATTTAGTGCTACTAGAGAGAAGTTCATTTACGTGCGATATCAGAATGCGTGTTGGCAAAATATCTATTTTTGAAGCCGTAGTATTCAATCTATCGATGAGCTTTTTCACTTCATCTTCAATCAATTTAGTAAAATTGTTTATCTTTTGTATATCCTTTACTCGAGGTTTAAAGGTTTTATATTCACTTACGGATTGACAAATATTTGAGATTTTGCGAAGAAAAAGTTAGCAAAGTTTTCGGCAAATGAATTATAAGACTCTCCTTATAGCAGTGGGTTTTCAGATTTGGTACCAGTTAGTCAGATACTAATCAAAACAGAAATCACCTTAAGGTGGAATAGCACTTTGTAATTTTTTTGGAACCTGCATATGATTTTGATATCATATTAAAGTAGAAGTTATCCCCGGCATGAAAGTGTAATTGTTTTCTTGGTTATTAGTGAAACTTTTTAGCTATGACGTCGCAAACATTACCATGCACGTCTGTTTTGGCGCCACGTTAAAAAGCGATAAAAAATCGGTTTATTTTCTCTCATTTGTTTATTTTTCAATTTACGGCAATGAAATTTACATCTTTATGTGTGTTATACAAAGGTCTACGGCGCTGAATGGTATTTGTCACTTTTGTTTTCAAAACGATGGAAAAAAAATGAAGAAAAACGACATTCTCAAAATTTTAGTTTTATTGAAAAAATAGCACACCCGTTTAATTAACGGGAAAACGGCTCGAATTTTTTTTGCCAAAATTTTATATATTCAAGTTAAAATTATGTTTAATAAAATTTAAAAAAATTGAGACCTTTTACCATCTAGTATTCTTTTTAATCACTGATTTTGTCCCCTATCCGACGAACAAAAAGTGACGTCAAAGTGCGTTCTTACATACAATGCGGGTATGGTTTCGTAAGAATATTCTATATACATGTACTTAAGAAGGCATGTATGCACTGAATATTCCCCTATAAATGTACTTCATTTTTCTCAATTCTTAATTGTTTTATAATAAAAATATTTCATGAAAGAATTTTGTTTGATCTGGCAAAAAATTGCCGTCATGTAGGCAATCAAAGTCATTTGAAAATATACCAATTTTGCATTTTTACGAAAAGAAAATTGTTCGAAAATTTTAATAGCTGAAGAATGTAAAAGCTGAAGAACGTTAACGAAGGATCTCGAGCCCGCCCGCTTCACTCAGTAGTGAGAGCGCAGATCTGCGGATCGCGGGTTCGTGAGTTTGAGCCCTGAGCGAGGTACGTTCTCCGTGACGATATGATAAAAGACATTGTCTGAAACAATTTGTCCTCCACCTCTGGTTTATGAGGGGAAATTGGCAGTTACTTAGCGGAGAACATGTTTGTTCTGGTACAGAATCTAGGAAGACTGGTTTGGTCAATTGCCCGCCGTTACATAACTGAAATCTGCTGAAAATAAGAAAAACAATAAAAAGAAGATTTTGCTAAGTGGGGTCCCGAACATGTACTAACAGATTCTCAAGTGTGTGATAAGAAATGTCTTAAGGAATATTTTTTCCGCAGGCGGTAAATATGGGGGGTTTTTTTTCTAAAAGTGTAGTGTTTGACAATTTTTGTTTTCCCTTTTAAAAAAAAAACTTTCAGTGATAGGTGTTGGAATATAGATTTTTTATTTTATACATTATTTTTTACCTTTGCTAGTAACTTAAAAACAGTTTCGTGCTTTATTTTTTGAAAATCGGGGTTTTTTGCAGTTTGATAATTTCATTTCAGTTCCGCTTATTATTACTTGATAAAAAATTCGCCCCATGCGAAAAAAAGGGGTAATATCGGGGTTAGGCCCCGTATTTTTTCGAAAATAGGGGAAAAGGGATTATATTAAAAATTTTACGCCTTTCCCCCCGTATTCGGAAAATTAGTTAGGGAATCCGTATATTTGTCTGCATTAGGAATCCGTTACCCGAATATACATAAATGTATTTTTCCCTATATATGCAATATACAAATTTTTTAAAAAAAATCCCTAAAGGGTGTTTTCGTGTCGTTTAACATAATTTCTTTTTAGTTTTCGAGGGTTTTGAGACTTTTTTCCCCTATATTTTCGTATTTTTGATACGGAACACGTATACGAGCCTGTATATTCCAAATATACTTTGTATACGGATCCCGTTTTTTGTCAATCGGACTTGAGGGCATCAATATACGGGGCATTACGGGTTGTATTTTCAAATATCGGGTTGGGATTTTTCGTTCGCATGATATCAAATTATACGGACCCCGTACCTTTGTTATATAGGGGCATATACAAACTGATTTTTTGATTACGGGCTACGGACTAGCCCCGTTTTGCATGGTTACGCATATAGGCCCCTTTGTGTCTATCGGAATGTAAAATCTGATATACGGGGTATACGAACCTGTAGTTTTTTATATGGGCCGGTTTTTTCCCCCGTTTATGCAAGATATGCAATTTCGTTTCCCATATTTGGTCACAATTGACTGAATTTTGGTTTTCTTTTTCGGGGAATTCCGACCGTATTTCTAAAAGAAATTTTTACGTTTTTCCGTATATGCACTATGTGTATATACAAAACCCCTATTTTTCTTTTATGTAAACTGATTTGTATATGGCCCACGAAAGATACAAAGAATGTCGTCTCCTACACGAAACGGTATGTTGAAAAAAGCAAGAAAAAAGACGGGTATAGAAAAATCATTGTTATGTTGGAGAATGTCAGATTAAATTAACATTTTATTAAATTTTAAAATATTTTTTAAAAAAACAGTTTTTCAAACGTTTCTGAATCTTTTCATTTCTTGCCCAAAATGAAATAAGCAAATTTAAAAAAAATGTGGAAATCTACATAAAGCATTTCTTAAAATTGAGCCGCGCATGAAAAAAACCAACATGGGGTTTGCGAGCATGGATCCAACCACTGCGCATTCGCCAGTTGATCAGGTCCTGCTGTTGCTAAAAGTTTCTGTAACTCAATAGACAAAAAGCAACGCTGGACCCCGCCAACTGGCAAATGCGCGGGGTGGTTGGACCCATGCTTAAACCCGCTATGTTGGTTATCTCATGGACGGCTCAATTTTCATTTCAATTGAAAAAATAGAAATTTCCATTTAATTTGCGCCGTTAAACAAACTTGGTATCACTCTTTTACTCTGTCTGTACGTTTTCGTTTTTCCCCATGATGTTGATTACCGCTATAGGTTTTTTTCTTTTCCCGTCTGCTAAGAAGGCAACCCCCCTTCTAATGTCGAAGATGTATTAAAAACAAAGGCTTTAAAAAAGGCTTTTGGTTTGTGCGGAACCGATATTTTCAGGTTACAATGTGAACCCCCATGGAATATTCATTTTTCCGTCTCAAAAAAGTTAATTTTTCTGTTGTTACGAATGTCACGGGAAACGAATGGTCATCCGGGCTGTCTTTCATCTGTTGATCAAACTAGTAAAAAACTTCCACATAAAAATGTTCTTATCGAAAAATAAATGTGTCCCTTTTTCTGTTTCCCAGTAAAAAACTTTTGTGTAAACCCTGGAAAAAACAATGCAGCAAAAAATTTAAAAAATGACTCTTGAATTTTTTATATGTAATTATATTATTAAATGTGTGAAAATTTGCGAAAAATGACTTGGGCAGGGATAGACTCTTTAAGTGCCCGAACGCCCTTTTCTTTTCGTCGTAAAAAGAAATTAGATATCATTAAATGTCCCTGTTAAATTTTTAAATCAAGTTTTACATGTTTTATTTGCTTTTAGGGTTTATTTACGTTAAATCTTCTCCCAAATTATATTTAATATAAAATGCACGGTTTTTCATATGCCGTCACACGTTGTCCCACAACCCTCCCCTCATTTTGAGGGATTTCTTCAATGATATACAGAAAATAAAAAATTACGGGAGGCTTTTTTAAGGAGATTTTCCCGTCCAAAACTTAAAGCACATAAAGTGGGGGAATGGGATTAAAAAACACTTCCTTTTTTTCCCTAAAAAATGTCAAAACTACCCCCCCGGGTATTTAAACCCCAACGCTAGCGTTAAGGGAACTTTAAATTAGTGTTTCTTAACCTGCCCGCCATTAGAATCTCCTGTTAAAAAATTCTAAAAATGACAATAATTTTTTTGTACATTTTTGAAAAAATATTCAATGACATAAAGTGCGTTGAAATTTTTTTTAAATTTAATTTTTAAAAAACCCCTCTTTAATTTTGTGACTAAACAACTGAACGATATTTCCCTCAAAACGTTTTTTTTTGGAAAACAATTGAAGAGTTTCCAGATTTCCAATCCGCGGTCAGTAAAATTATTTTTAGACAGTAAAATTTTCACATAAACGTCTCATCTCTTATTTAAATAAATATATGCATCTGGGTTTTTTAATTCAAAATTGTTTAAAGTTGAAAATAAAAAATTTCTGTAATCTGGTTTTAAAATTATCCAAATCTCTAATTAACCTAACAAAAAATATAAAAAATATAGAGTATCAATAAAATTTACATTATTTCATTTAGAGTTGCGAATTTTCGTTTAAAAATAATGTAAGTGTATGTGTCTAATCTGTGGAAAAATGAAAAAAATGGTGCTATTTTGTTTGAATTTTTGAGATCGAATTTACAGACATACTCGATTTTCCTAACAATCCACTTGTTTTCGAATTTTGGGTTTTGCACGGCGCATTTTATTCGTGCACGTGAACAGGCCGGGTAGGTAACAAAAAAAGGGTAGACGAAAAGTAACCTTCCGCGAGTGTTTTTTTATTTTTTTTTTTAAAAATATATGACCTGGAAAACCCGGGTTTAAATTCTTTTTTTAAAAATTTCTTTAAATCACAGGTATTTTGACGAAAAAATTCTAAAAAATGCATTCGGAGTAAAATATTAAAAGGAGGTTGGGTTTAAAAAAGGGAAATTTATCAGTTCTAAAGGACCCCTTTTAAGCTGTAGTTGTCACTTTATAAACTTAAATAGGAATTTTCGTTTTTTTAAACTATTAAAAATGTCAAAATAGAAAAAAGGGGTGGGGGATAAACCCCTGACCGCATGGCCATAAATTTTTTTTCCGTGTCGTTACAAAAAAGCATTGGGGGTTTTAGTGTTTATGCGAGTTAAAAAATAGAATTTTATCGTAAAAATTATTTAAAAAATTTAAATATCGTTTTTTCCCGCGACATATAGTTTAGTTTACGTGTATAACCATTAATTTTTCCATTATCAAAAAAAAAATATAAGCCGTGCCATGAAAAACCAAACATTGGGTTTGCGCCCAGCAGGACGAGACCAGCCTGCGCATCCGGCAGTTTAGGATCCTGCTGTTCCTTCAAACCCTATTGGAATTAGGAAACTGTTAGCGAACGCATGGATCCTGGCAACGCGCATGCCGGTTTGGGGCTCGATCCATGCTGGTCAAAAACCCCCACACAGGGTTGGTTTTTAAGGGCACGGCTCAATTAATATTTTTTTTGTTCGTTGGGACGATTGGGGCCAGTCCCTTTTTTTAAGTATTCGTTTAAAATTGCGTTATTTTTTTAAATTTATTTTAGCCCAAGTTTTTGCATATTTACTTAAAAAAAAATAATTTTTATTGGTCAATGTTTATTCACTCATTTAAATTCATTGTGTTTACAATATTCCCTGGGGATAAGAAATATCCGGTCAGTGTTGTTTCCCCAAGCGGGTCATAAAAATATGTAACCCACTTACTACAAGTGTGGTACTTTTTAGGTTTTATCTTTTTGATTGTAAAAAACTATCTTTTTCCCTTCTTTTTTTTCCCTTCTTTATATTGTTTTTTTCTTTCTCGGGGGGTTTAGCTTTCGTGTTTTTTTCACTCATGTATAACTTATGACAGACGGAGGAATCAGTAAAACTTTCCCCCCTTAAAACTTAAAAGTAATAGTTATCGTAAGGGACATGTTAATAGAGTTGCATTACTGAGTAAATACGAACGTAAAGACCCTGGAAAATTTCACGAAAATACTTAAAGGTTCATTTTTTTTATGGGGTAGGGGAAGCCAAGGGTAAAATAAGCGAATTCTTAAATGGGCCCCCCACCCCCCCCCCCCCCCCTTTTTTTCTCTTTTTTTATTTGTGGAATCGATAGTGAATGAAATCATGTCGCTTTTTAAATTGTTAAAAAAAAAATGGGCAGTTTCAAAAATACAGACGTCTTTCGCAAATTTTGGGTGAAACTCAGTCAGTGTTTTGCGTTAAAAATTTTTGCCTTGACGTCAAATTTTAACTTGACAAATTATATATATCGGAGAGAAAAATTTTAACAACCAATTTTTCCCGTTTTTTTGTTGTATATAAAAACGCTATTAGAAAATTTTAAGTCACCTTTTTGCCCCCTGCTGAAAAAAGACGTTTGTAATCATTTTTTAAGTTTTTACGCTAAAAATGGAGTAAAACAGGCTGAAAAATCCCAGTCATCAAAAAATATCGTAAACTTTATTTTTGTGAAATTCAAATGGCCCCGTTGAAATCGTTTAAATAACAGACTAAGCTGAGAAATTACTTATTGTTTGTCTGTTGGCCCTAAAAGTAAATGTTTGTTTTTGATGTATAATATTAACGTTTTTTAATATGTTAGACCATTTCATATTACAAAAATTTACTTTTATTTACAAAAATAAAGATTATATACATTTCGACTTGTTCCGCTTTTATTTAATTTTGATTTAAACTTTTTTCAAGTAAAACGTTTAGAAAAAACCTTCCCTGTTTAAAAGTAAGATAAAAAATTTTAAAAGACCCAAAATATTAGTTATCGATTCCCCCACCCCACCCCCCCTTTTTACAAAAAACAACCTTAGTAGGAAACGACAATTGGTTATTTGTTCTTAGGTAAAGCTCTCCCCCTTTATCGGTTTTAAAAGATGTTACTAAAGTTGGTAATGCAAAAAATTTGTAGTAGTATCATTTTAGGTCACTATAAAAATTTTTAAAACTTTTAGTTTTTAATCAAATTCTACTAATTGAATTTTTTATTTTTACCACCCTTTTTTTGATATAAATTTTTTTTTTTTTTTTTTTTGAAAAAAAAAAAATCTTTCCAACCGCTTACATAAGTTTCAAAGTCTGTAGAGATCAAAATCTGCAATGTATTATTTCTTATACTGACACTGATATTTTCGCAGAAAAAAAATTTTCTCTTAGACAGCCGAGATGTTGTATTTTTTTTAAAAATGCATCAGAAAAAAAAGCGTCTTTTGTCGATTCCGGACCCATTTTTAAAAATAAAAAATTTTAATTTTTTTACTTTTTAATGCTTTTTGAGATTCCTTTTTATCGAATGAATGAAAGGCGTGCCGTTTTCTTTTAAAGAAATACCCCGGGTACCTAGCTTTAGAAAAAAAATTTATCAGTAGTATGGGAATTGTTTGTTTTTGGGCCTTTTTAACCCCATTGACCTTTTGACCCGGGCCGACTGACCAATGGGGGACATTAAAAAAAACCCCAGGTTTTTTAAAAAATACAGTGAAATCTTTTAAATCTTTAGTTAAAAAACCCAATGAAAAAATTTGGTTTAAACCCAAAAAAGATTTTGTCTTTGGTCCGGGTGACCCTTCCCCCATTCTAAAAAAACCAATGCCGGGAAAATTTAAAAAACCCAGGTTTTTAACCCAACAATTAACCCCAACCCCAAATTATAAAACTAACTCGCAACTGAAACCCCTTTGAGGTCTTTGACCCCGTCAGACTACAGTCTTCGTTGCACTCGGTCACTTGTACCCCAAAATCTACGAAAAATCTTTTTTTAATAAATTTATCAAACAATATCGTTTTTAAACTCAATGTAAGCGACCCGGTGTCTTCTTTTATATTTACTTTTCTTTTTAAAATTAACCGATTGTTTACATTTTGTTGTAAAATTCGTTTTAAACTTCCTTTTTCGATTTCGTTTACAGCTTTTTTTTAAAATTTAAATTCTAGGGGAAAACAAGGCATTTTTTAAAAATGATAATCGGGAAAAACCCAAAACACCAATCAAAAGCCCGCCATTTTTTGCCAACTTGGAGAACGCCACATTTCGCCATTGGGAGAATTTGGCAAAAATTTTTGGGAGATTATATTTTTATATTTTTTTAAAAATGTAAGATATTTTTTATCTTATTTTTTAATTGTAAGTCCCCTTTTTAGGGTACACATAGTAATTAAAACTTTAATTAAGCTTTTTAAATTTAAGCTTTTAATTAGCTTTTAAATTAAGTTTTTTTAAATTAAAACCTTAATCCAAAAAATATGTTTCTATCATAGATACAGGTTCATCCCATATGTAGAATCTGGTGTAATACCCATCAAAAGCTTTAAAAGTTAAATTTTGTAGATGCTGAATCGTCATAAAGGGGAATATCAAAAAATTGTCCCCTTTTTTAGAAATTTTATTTTTTTCTTATAAATAATATTAACTTTTCAGTGCAAAGCCCCGCTGCCCAGCGCTTATTTAATTATCAAATTATCAAAAAATAAAACATCATCCGAGGGCTATTTTTGCCACCAAAAATAAAATTTGATATTGGGCTTTTAGTGGTTTATTGGGTTCACCCGGGGACTCGCACCCTTTAATAAAAAATTTAATATCTATTATTAAATTCCGGTTTTTCGACTATAAACACCCACTCAAAAACATATTTACATCTTTTTATATTTTTGGGTTATGGTATAAAATCTTTATAACACGGTAATTCCTCTTATTTCAAATATATTTAAATAGTTTAGACGGCCTATTTTTATTGTTGAAGTATCCAGGCACCACGCGGGCAAAAAACTTTTTCATTTGTATGTAATCAAAAGTATGATTATAATAGTATTCAAAGAGAAACACTTCATGTTTACTTCCTTACCCTTTTTTCTATTTTTTCCCGTCTTTCTTTTTGTTTAAGTTTTTTTCCGCTTTAAACATCACTCGTTTTGTTTTGGCAATTCACAGCAAATAAATTGTCAACAAGCCTTTTGTTCTGTAATTTGTTTCTTTTTTTAAGAAAAAATTTTTTTTTTTTTTGTATTTCTTTAGCATTAGTGGGAATTTTTTCGACTTAGCGGTTTTGCTTTATATTAGCAGTAATTACTTTGGGGGGGTTAGCAGTGTTGATTTTCCTTGTTTATTGATATTTTTAATACAAGTCCCAAAACATTTTTATTTTTTTTTATTTGTCATTAAATTTTCTTAAATTTTTCAGTATTTGCAGTAATTACTTCCCTTTTTAACTGATTTTTTTAACTACAAAGTCCCCGATCATTTTTTATTTTTTTTTTAATTTTATCATTAAATTATTAATATCTTCTTTTAATTTTTTTGTAAATTACTTAAATTCTGTATTTTAAAAGTGCGGGTTAACAATATAACCAATTTCGAATTTTTTTTTTAAAATCTCTATTTTAGAATTAAGCTCTTTTTTTAAGTTTCTAATGCGTATCATGTCACACCCCTTTTTGAAGCTGCCTTTTCCCAAATTTAGATTTATATTCTGCAAAATTTTTTTGAAAAGTTCGAGTAAAACTTGATTCCCCTTTTTCCTTTCAGTATTTTTTTTTTTTTTTTCTGTTCTGATTTCTAAAGGGTACTATTTTGTAACTTTTTTTTTAGCTTCAATTAAACTTGTCTTTTAGTTCTTCTGTTTAATCTCTTTTTTTAATTTTGAATTGGTGTATAAAAGTTTTTAAAATTTAAATCGAAAAATTCTTTTATTTTTCATCTGTCAAATCAGTTTCTCTTTAATTCTTTATAGATCAGTCATAGCTTTCATTCTTTTCAATTTTACCTTGTAATTGATTAAATTTTAATGAAATTTTTTTAAAAACTTTTGTTAATTTTCAAAATTCTTTACTTTACTTTTAGTGTTTGTTTTATACTTTTGACTCTTAAGTTTTTTGTCTCTATTTCCCTTTTTGAATTTTTTTATACACAAACCGTCTTTAAACTGCATCGTTGGGTTTATCGGATTTCCAGGTTTATTATTTCATTTCCTCCATATTAATGCTCTATTTATTTGTGTTTCAAGTTCCTTATTTTTGTGAAGATACGATTCCGTTTCCTTTTTAGCTTTTTTATTGTTTTTAGTGCATATCACTTAAAAACAATATCAAATTTAAATTTATTTTCCCGTCAGGTTCACTTATTTGTTTTACTCATTAAAAAAATCCCATTATATAATTTTTTATTTACCGTAAAGTTTTTTTTTTTAAAAAATTCCCTTTGGGTTTTTAATTATAAGAAAACATTTTTTTGATTTGTTGCATTAGCAAATACCATCTATATTTTTTTTATCACAAATCCTTTATTTCCCTTTTACCCCGGACTTTAAAAAAATATAAAGTGAACATTAATTCGAATATCTTTTGGTGTTTTTTAGTAAGACTGACTTAATAAAAAACCAAAAAGTTTTTTGTGCGTCCTTGAATAAGTATTTTGTTATTTTATTTGAACCCTTTTTTTTTCACATACAAAAAACATCAAATATTTCTACTTTTTTTTTTTTTATTTAAAATTCTACAAGGGTTTAAATTTGGTTGGGATCAGCTGAATTTCAGTATTTCTTTGGTTACTTTAATTTTTTTTTCAAATTTTATTTAAATTGTTAAATTTAAAACTTTATATTTTGATTGTTCAATTTTTGCATACAGTTAATTTATCAAATTATAAGGGTTTTCGATTATGCATTAATGTATTTGTTTTTTCCCGTCCAAAGATCCAATATTAACTTCTAAAAAAATGAATCTGGCATAAAGATAAATTGTTTTAAAAATATTGGATTTATCCTTTTTGTATCATAATTTTGGGAATTTCCTTTTTATATTACATTATTTTACATTATCTTCATTATTTACATTTTTTTTCATTTTTCTTACTTATTTATATAATGAATCGAAATTAGAAATAAGAAAAAGAAAAAAATTTTCGGGGGAAAAATGGGGATTTAGAGAAGAATAAAGAGAGAAAAAATAAGAAAACTACAAAACGGGATTTTATACTGAATTTATAAGCAATTCTGAAAAAAAGAAGCAACAAAAACATTTCAAGTAGTTAAAAACATTACCTGGTAAAAAAAAAAATTGCGTATTCCCCCAAAATTTTGCTGATAAGATCTGAAATAAAAAAAACTAAAAATGGTGGAAAGCCCTCGGAAAAAAAAAACACGTTATTACCCCCCGGAAGTACTATGGGTTTGGAAGATATTCCGAGAACCAACACGATTATTACCCCCGAAAAATCATATGGGTTGGTTAAAGTGATGGTTTTAAGACACTAAAAAAATTTCCCGAAAAATTGTTGGAACAAAAAAAAAGCAAAGGAAATACCCAAAATAGATTTAGATGCTTTTTTATAAAAATTTTTTTAGAAGAATATAATATTACCCCGTCGAAATTTTGATTTTTAACTGAGATAAAACTTTAAACCAGATAAAATAGATAAAGCGCTTAAAACTACAATAGAAAGGGTTTTGGAGATATTAGAAAATTAAATGGTCTAATAGCAGCAAATCAAAAACAAAAGATCCAAATAAAAGGAAAAAGCAAAAGAATTAAACAGAACAAAGGGGAATGATAAGTACAAAACCCGGGTTTAAAAAATTTTTTTCCCTTGGCTCCTAATTGGAAAAGGAAAAAGATTCATAACCCCTATAAAGTTTTACCAAATGGACAAATGGTAATTTAATTTTAAACTTAATAAACTTTATGGGCAAAACAATTATTGTAAGGATAGAATAACTGGAAAAGAATAAAATTTAAATAAAGTGATAAGATTTTTTATTTGATTAATAAAGATTAAAAATAATAAAAAAATCAAATTTATTCAAAAAAATTTAAAGAAAAAAACAAAAAGTAGGATTTCCTATCTAAAGATTTGAAATTTAAAAAAGTAAATTTGGGGACAAGGTTAGCGTTTGTCGGTAATCCCAAAAAAATTTGGGTTAAAAACTTGGAGTTAAATTTTTGGAATTTAAATTAAAAAAAAAGAAGAACTAAAAAATGAAGGATTAAAAAATTGAGAACTATTAAAAATGTTCACTTTACCAAAAAACATGAAATGTTTTATAAAAAAAAATTTTTTTTTTGAATTTTTAAATTTTTGTTAAGTTTTAAACTTTAGTTTTTAATTAATATAAAGGAACAAAAAATGCATTAAGTTTTAAACGTTAAAGATAATAAAAAAAAAATCCCGGGGATTTTAAACGATTTGTCGTTCTTTTTAAATTTTAGATAAAAAAAAACTTATGTTTTTGGGTTTTGGTGTATTAAACTATGACTACTTTGGGATAAAAATTTAGTGATGAATATGACAAAAAAAAGAATTCTTTTATTAGTAAGGATTGGAAAGTTTATTTTACAAATGGTTTTTACAGTTACCAAATTTAAAAATTTTATTAGGGAAAATTAAAAAGTAAAGATGATTTTGAATTTTTAAATCAGAAAATTCTCCATAAGTTTGAATTTTATTTAATAGTTTTTAAAATTTTGATTTCAATTAAATAATTTAATTGGATTTTGGGAAAAATTTAAATTTTTATACATTGCTTGGGTTTTAGAAAAAAAAAAATTGGGGAAAAAACTGAATGGGGAAAAAAAAACCCAAATAAACTAACCCTTTTGGATACAATTTACATTTATTGTGATCTTTTTGATATTCACTTGTTGATGGTAATTTCAGTGATATTATCTATGCTTTAAGTACTGCAGATTTAACAAGAGCTTATCCATTTACAAAAGAACCACAAAGAGTGATATCTGAAATTAATAAATATATTATAAATTCAATTAGAATATATATTACAGATGTATTTGGTAGAATAATTAATTTTAATGAGGTTGAAACAAGTTTTACACTAATTTTAAAAGAAATTTGAAATTATAAATTTTAGTTTTATATAATGTACAAAAAAGTTTATGACAAAAATAAAGGAATATTTATTTATGTTGATGCTCACACAGGAGAAGAAATCATACACGGGAGACCTGAGGTCTCCGAGGACGCAGTCCTTGGAACAGGTATCTTTGACACTTTAACGAAATTGCTTTCAAGTTCAGCCGCATCTTCAATTAGCACAGCTGGAAAAAAAGCTTTGGAAACAGCAGGAAAAGCAGCACTTGAAAGTGGAACAAAAAAGGTTGGAACAGAAGTTGGAAATTTAGCTGCAGCTAAAATTGTTGAAAAACTTAAAAAGAAACCTGCTCCAGCAGTTGGTAATTTAATTGCTAAGGAATTACAAGAAAAGAATAATAATAAAAATAATAATAAAAATAATAATGATAAAGAGGAGGATATTCATATGAGAATAAATAGAATATTGTCAGGATCTGGAGCGAACTTTGGTTCCCTGTCGCCTGCGGCAGCTTTAGCTCGTGCTGGAACTTCAGCTCAACAAAAACGTATTAACAGATTAATTTATAAAAAATAAAATAAAAACTAAAATAAAAAATAAAATAATATATAATATATACATGTTTAGAACAAAAGAATATTGTGAAAGATATGAATTAACTCCTATTCAATTAGATACAGCTTTAATATCTGTCCTGGGAAATAATGTTAAGCAACAAAAAAACGGATATCACTTTACAATTAATGATAGAAGTTCGTATTTTGATTGGTTTAATGGTTATTTTGAAGTAAGTTTTAAAGTAAATAAGCTTGCTAATGGTAATAATTATGTTGATGGTGGAGATGATAATCAAATTGCTCTAATTAATAATGCAGCTTCATTAATTGATCAGTTAGTGGTTAAACCAAAATGGAAAAATTGTTTATGATTGTAATAATTTAAACAAAGTAATAAATGTAAAGAGTTGGTTGAACTATCTGAGGATTATGCAAAATCAACTGGACAAAATGAATATATTTATTTAGATACTACTGCTACTGCTGAAAGCAGAAAAACCGAAGATGGATATAATTCTGGTTTTGCTTCTGGAATTTATTATCCAGGGTTTAAAGAGGTAAATGCTAAAATTCCATTAAATAATTATTCATTTTTTCAGGGTTTAGAACCTCATATTTTTACCTCAAGTCAATTCAATAAACACTGCAGCTGGACAGATGATGATGAATTAATTTTAGGAGCTATTGCTACTGCAGCTGGTAGTGTAATTGTAACAAAATGAATTCTATGGGTTCCAGTGTGGTTTTTAATGAATTGGTTTGAATCTAATTATACTGAAAGATTTAAAAAAGCAAGATGGTCATCTTAGGGAAATGGTGGACACAATCAAACTGATACACAACAAATAAATAACCTTTAGAAATAAACGGCTGGTGTAACAAAAACCCCAACATGTATTTGTTTATTTACAACGACCTAATAAAAGTAATGCACAAGAAACAAACCCCACAATTTATTAGATACATTTAAAATAATGCAGCAAATGAAAATGCATTTGAGCTCCTGTCGTTTGAAGTTGGTACTGGTGTTTTTTATCCAGAAACAGAATACAGAAGTATATCAGAATATTGATGATGTAATTATTTATTATTATAAACAAAATAATAAGACTACTGGAAGTCTTTTAAATAGATCAATTTTTTATAATATTTGGATTTTATTCATTTTAACTTGGAATATAAAAAGAAGTAACTACAGAGATCCTAAGCTATTACATTAACAGTATTAAAAATTCCACAGCAGCTAATATTCTGTTTATGCAATTGTATTGTATGAGGAAAAACAGTTGAACTAAATACTATTGGAAATGAACTTGCTATTGTTGAAATAAAAATAAATATAAATTTCTATAATGTCATCAAAGTAATTGAATATAAGTTACCTTACAGATGGACAAAAGGAAAATTTAGCCGGAGCCTTCAACAACAAAATCCATCAATTTTTAGATTAAAACATGAACAATTTACGTGGAACTTCCCTCTACTTTAAACAAAACACAAATTAAGAAAATTAAAACAGCTGTTGCCAAATAATAAAGGATTAGAAATTACAATTTCAAGAAACAATTGTTCCAGTCAAGGTCAAAATGGGTGGATTTTTATGGAGCTTTAGCTGGTTTGTTAGGAAAAAAACAATTCTTTCCAATGCAGCAAAAATAGCTCCAAAAATATAAGCCCTTTAGCATTGGTGCTTTGTCTGGGCTAGCAGTCTGGTGTAGTAAATACTTGGAAATGGGTAGATTTCAGTAAGTAATGATATAGAGAAATATGATATCACCATATCTTACACTAATCAACGAAAGCAATTAGTAGGATTGGAGTGATTAAATTCACACAAAACAAAAAACAAGACGGATTTGGTTTTTAGGTTGTGGTTGCTAGTTAGGAATACCTTTGATTACATCTTTGTTAAGGGGAAAAGGACTACAGATTGATTTCACACCGGAGACCTTACAGACGAATTCCTATAGTAAAAAAAATAAAATTTATAAACAAACCTATTTCTACTTTGAAAATTGAACAATGGGTAAAACAATTAAAAATTAAAAACTTTAGGGGTGTATTAATAGAAATTATTCCCCCCACTTTCTCAAGGACACGGAGCGTGTGGAATTTATAATTTGGAGGACTCTGTTGGTCCTGGAACACATTGGGTTTGTTACTTTAATATTTTTACTTTGATAATCCAGAGGGTTTTCTGAGAAATGCTTTGTATTTCGATCCATTTGGACTTCTCGCCGAAGAAGTAATTCAGTATATACAAATGCAATACAACAATGTTAAATATCAAGACAAAACAAGTCTCCTTTGGGGATATTATTGTTTATTTTTCTAAAAAATGTTACAAGATAAAGTCCGTTGTATGATTTATTGTATAAAATACTAAAAATTCATATCAAAGAAGTAAATGAACAAATATTATAAATTATTTTACCAAATAAGGAATTTATTTAACTGGAAATAATTAAATTAATGGGATTCTTCAATAATTAAATGAAAAAGTAAATTAAAATAGAAAAAACAAATTTAAAGAAAAACCTCCATTGTTTTGAACAAGTTCATACCCTAAGATACTGATGGTGGATTTTTCAATGGAAACTGTAAATGCTGTCGTGGTTTAGTTCAAAAAGGTTAATAATGTAAGAATCATTGAATTGCATTTTTAATTATTCTTGTTGCTGCAATTAAATTAGATAAAGGAGAAGCAAAAAACTACAACTAAAAATAAAGAATTGTAATTCTTCAAAAGTTATCATGTTAAAAAATACAGAAAATTGATCTTTTTCTATTAATTATGCAAATGGAATTTAAATAATGATGTTATTTATATTAATTCCTTAAACGTTTTGAATATTTAGTTAACAATTTATGGTTCTATAATTTAAGTTTTAAGTAATTTAAGAATAAGCTAAAGTATCAATTACCATTATCAAGAATATATCTTTTATCGTCATACATGCTAAAGATGTTTTATTTATATCATAACTGGAAAGATTGTGTTTATCCGAACGAATAACTTAAAGGTGTGATTACTTTGGGTTGAATTAACAAAGTATCTTTGTAATTTTATGAACTATTGTTTTCTTAACAACAGTTTTTTAATTCCTTTACATTTTTTAACATTAACTTCGTTTCTAATAAATAAGAATACATTTTACTTCTTAATCCGACAAATTCAACAATGGGAATGCCGGCAGCTTCATCTTTAAATTTTCCAATTACTTTTTATTATTATCAAAATAAAATTTTGAATTTACTATCGTAATCCTATTATCAAATAAATCTTTGTCCTTATAAAAATCCTCATATGCATCTTTGGTTTTTATTTCATAACATAATGAATCAGTGTCAGTAAACAATAATTTACAATTACCTGTACTTTTCCTTAATGTAATTATAATGAAAATCATACATTAATATTTTGATAAATTAGAATGCACATTCAACATAACAAGGTCTGTTTAATAACAAACTTTTTTTTATTCTATGAATACCAAAAAGGTTAGAGTTAAACATCGTTGAACTAACAAATGAAGGTTTGGCTATGTATTTTAATAAAATATTTTCATCATGTGTTAATTTAATATTAACCCTCTTGCGTAAATTTCCATCGTCTTACCGAATACAGAATTGTTCATTAACTTAAAAAAGTCCTTTTCAAATGAATTTTTGCTTTAGATCTTTTTTGAGTATTAAAATCAATATACTTTTTTAACCAAGGACTTTCGTCAAAGTTAATATTTATGTATTTTTGTTACTTTTAACCCTAATTGTGTATATAGTTCAAGATTTTTAAATGAACTACATAATTTTGTTTTTCATTAAAGTTGGAACTAATTTTTTACATTACTTTTTCCTATTTCAAATTCTGTTTTAATATTTTTACTATAATCAGAAAGCCATGATCTGATATTCTAATTTTTCAGAGCTAAAGGATAATCATTGTGGGTTTTATGTAATTCTTTTGGATATTCAAGATCACATTCAACTATAAAGTTAGTTTTACCTTTGCAATTAATTTCTTAAATTGTTTTCGGATATAAATTTAAAGTTTCCAGAGGGCAAAGGTTGAAATACCCCAACCGTAAGGTTATTGGCGTAAAGGTACAAAATTGTATTTGCTTTCTTCTTTTGAATTATAATCCTTCATATATTTATTGTTTGCTTTATGTATCTGTTTGAATATAACTATTCTCCTCTCAGTCCCCTTTTTAATAAAAAGATACAATCAATATCAGTTATTAAATCTAACTTAATTCCGTCATTTTTAACATTGCATCCCAAGCTAAACCAGGACTACTAAAATAATGACAAGGATCTAATTTGTAGTACTCTAAACCCTGTTTTCTAAAAATTTCAAATACATCAGCTAAAAGTAATACGTCAGTTTTTAAATATAGATCATGATATTCTCCATGTTGTTATTTTAAATTTTTTCCAAACATTTTAGCATGTTCGTATTCATTATCAGAAATATTAGTTTCATTTTTAAAATTGAAAAAAAACTCTTCTTTAGAAGGTAATTCTTTTTCTTTGAATTTTTTAAATGAATCCATGTAATCATATGGATAAACCACCATTTTGTCTTTAATAATTCAATGTAATCAAATTCTTGAGAATAAATATTTAAATTTCTGAATATTTTTACAAGTTATCCAATGCTTGAGACATAAATTGGAATGAATCATAAAGACCAAGTCTGAAATCATAAATGCCATATATCTTTCCATATTGTTTTAGGAATAAACATTAATTTCTTTTTTGAATTTCCCTATTTGCTGCATAATAAAATGACCGTCCATAACCTCTTAAATTATTAAAAAAAACCAGGAATTTTGTGGTTAGTTTAAAAAATTAATATTACATATTCTGAGTGAGCACTTTCCTCTAAATTTTCCTGTTCTATGACAGTGATCTCGAACAGGATTTTTCATTTTCCTTACATTCTTTGCGGGGGGGGGGCAGATTATGACAAAACTTTTGTTTTTAAATTCAACTTTCATCTTTTAGACATTCTTATTCTTTGGTAAATATTCTTTAAATATTTCTTTTACAATATTCTCTTCCGCCAAGCATTTATTTCAATAAACTATAAACGCATAGGTCTCATATAAATCCTGGGTTGGTTTAGTATATTTATCGTCCATAACAACAAACAACTTTTATAACCCGTAACCACAATCTATATGAATTGATATGGTTCATAAAATGACGATTCAGTTGATGTAAAGCAGTTAAAACTTTTAGTTTATTGATTCAAAATCAGCATAAATTACAAAAGGTACTGCTAAACCTTTATGATATTTTTAAATTGGTACTTTACTTCCTCCATTTTTGGCATTTTTACACCTGGTACCATTAATAGGCTAAACAATTTGGTATGTGATCATTTAATATTCCTTTCCTAGAGTAAAATGTTGTAAGCAACTTTTTTTACCAAAAAAAAAACAAAAAATGTTTCTTTGTTGTATTTTTTTGTTTTGTTATTCATTAATCTATTAAAGTCTTTATCCAAACATAATGTTTTGACTATAGTTCTTGAGGGTTTAACAGTCATCAACAGTTTAATTTAACATTTATTTATCATTTAATTTTATCATTATAATTAGCAACATGACCACAGTGTTCTTCGTATTGTTAATTTGATATGACAATGGATATATACTATTTTCTTCATAACAAATATATTAAATGATATTCATTAAAACTTCTATTTTAGGTATTTGATTTAATGTAACAGAAATTTAATGCCAGTATAATCAAGATCGTTTATATGTTTTTTAATATTTGAAATAATTTGAGGATTTTTTTCAACAGGAAATTGTAAGCTAAATGACAGCCATCTAAAACATTCAATCATCATTCCTTTATATTTATTAATCCTTTCATTGCATGTTGTACATGGTTTTTGGTAATTCAAAATAACTTGAAGCAGCCATGACTATACTTATAACTAATTATATAATGACAACAACATGACTCTATTCCCAGCCATTGCTTCCAAAAATCCGCATTACCAATTCAATTATTATTTCATCAAAAGCTTGATGTAAAATTTTTTTAAATTTCGTTTGTGTTATAATAATTTCCTAAGCCTTTGGATTGAAAATAAGCTGATTTATATAAGTTCGGTTTTATCCATTTTATGCAAAAGTTAATTTAAAACACTTTCTTTTTTATACCTTTTAAAGTTTTAAGTTCAGTTTAAGTATTTCATAGATGTCGTTTATAGTTAAAATATAATTGATTCTTTGGAATCTTGTCTAAATTATTTGGTTGGGGAATTTGGGGGAGGATAATATTGATTTGAAGATCTCTCGATTTCCATCTATTATTATATTAGAAAAAAAATCTTCAAAGCAAAAATGGATTAAAAAATAATTCAAAAAAAGAATTAAAAAAAATAATAAAATCAATAATAAAATAAATAATAAAATAATTAAAGTTTTTAAATTATCATTAAGAAGAAATAAAATATTTAAATTTATATCTTTTTCCATTAACTTTGATATTCCACATGGACTCGTTTGTCCCTTCACAACCAAATTTTTATTAACCCAGCATTAATACCAGAATTCTTTAGATGCTTTGTAAGTGCATCTATATATTTTTCTTTCATTAGTATCACAGTCGTTTACAAATAACTATTTTTAGGATTGGTTTCGATAATGATTTGGTCTGGGACAATCACATAATCTTTCATCATTTTCTTCTTCAGTTATAGACCACCACAGTCCCATTCAATAAAGTTCTTTTACGAGATAAGGAACTATAACATTTTGTACTTTATACAATGACATGATTTTTATATTCACCGCTAACCTATTTGATCAAGTTTTGATTTAATAACATTTCTTTCTTTTAAAGTACTTCTTATATGAATTTTTATCTGGATCATTAGTTCTCCTAAAGTGCTAGATAATTTTGACATAATCATCATCTACCTTTTCTATTAACCATCTCTATAATAATATACTTATAGAAAAAAAATCTTTAAACGCAACTAATGAAATTTTATATTGACTTGAGAAATTGTTTTATAATATCTATATCATTTGAACTAAGATTTTAAAGTCATTTTTTCTAAATTGTTTATCAACTGTTAAAATTTTAATACCTACTTGAAACATTCTGTGTAACCATTCTTCGTGTAATTTGTGTAAGTTTTTTCTAAATATCTAAACCAACTTTGTTTTCCATTTCCGTTCTGTTTCTTTTTTGAAGTCTTTTACTTTAAAATCATATTTCTGGGTCGGTTTTTACATAAACAAATCATCAATTGGGTTTTTTTCCGTATGTTTTATAATATGATCACATAACAAAAGATTGTAACTGCCCACTCGGGGTCATTTACAACACACGTTTTCGTAATGTTGTTTTGTAAAACTTACTGTAGTTAAATAACAACGTCAAGGACAGAAACACGCATCATACTGTTAGCAGAAGATAAACAATTTTTATATGACCTTGTTTAAAGTTGTTAGCTGAAAAGGAAATAAATATTTGGAAGGTTCTTGAGCAGCAAGTTCAAAAAGGTTATATGAATTAGAATCAGAGTCCAGAGGCTTTGTCCTCCGAAGGGCTAGACCCTGTCCATAACATTTTGCCATTCGTGTATTGGTTCTGGAATTATATTAAAAGTAGAATATATTCTTTAAGAATATCTAAAAACATGTACTTTTTCCTGATGCAAATATTACCTTCAACGATATACATTTCTCATTTATATAAAATACTTATAGAAAAAAATCTTTAACTAAAGTTAATATAACTCTTCTTCTTTTTTACGTTTATATCCGTTAAGTTTAAATTCCTTCATATGCATTTCAAGAGGTGTTGAATAATTTTTTTCTTTCTGCATTTCTAATAGTATTGTAAAAATATCCTGAATAACTTTTTTCTCTTCTTCTTTATTTACTTTTCCAGGATCATTAGGGTCATGAACAGCTAAAGCTGCAATCCGTGCTTTTGTTATAAGTTGTTTTATTTTGTGATGATGTGATTTTAAAATAAATTTCTTGTCGTCAAGTTTTAGTCTGTTAGTAAATATGGTAATTACTGATGGAACAGCGCAAGCAACTGCTACAAATATAGGAATAGTTGGAACAAGTGCTAATGCAGCTGAGCAACCAAAAACACCTGCTGTAATATATAACCCAGTACTTACTCTCCCACAAAATTTATAACTTTTTCTGTAAGCAGCAGCTAGTTTAGTTAAGTGAATAATTAATTGATCTATTGTTTCTATTCCATTATTATTAGAAATTAGATTTTTATTACTCATTTATATAATTAAACTTTTTATTTTCTAAATTAAATTCCTTTCAATTCACTAAACGGAACCCAACTATTAAATTTTTCACTATAACCTTTCCATTTTACTAAAGCTTGTTTTTTCTTATAGTCTCGTCTAATAACTTTTTCAATTCTAAAAACTTCTTGTGTAGTAGGTAAAAGTTCTTGTCCGTAAAATGAACCTTGAACTATTTCATCATTTAAATCTTTAATAGTGTATGTTCTGGGATTTGTATTATTAATTTTATAAATTATAAATATTTCCTCTGTCCAGTTTGGTGTATATCCTTTTTCAAAATGTCTTTTAAGTTTGCTTAAACGAACCCGATCACCAATTTTAAATTTTGCTTTACTCTTTGGTATTTTTAAATCACCATATAAATTAAAGTAAACAGTACCTTTATTTAAGTTTTTACTAGCTTCGGTTGGTGCCATTTTTATACTAGAATGTTTTGTTTTGTTATATTTATCAACCATATCCTGCAAATTATCTAAATAAGTATAAGTATTATTTGCTGTAAAATATTTCCACATTATTCTTTTTAAACTTCTATTAAATCTTTCTAGTACTACAGCCTTTCCTTCATTAAATGTATGGTACATATTAATCTTATTTTATTCAAAAATGATTCAAACTTTTTATTATAAAATTCTTTTCCTTCATCTACCCATAAATTTACTGGTAATCGTCCTTCAGAAATTATTTTTCAAATGCTTCAGTAACAGATTCTCCAGTTTTATTCTTTAATGGAATAACCCAAGCATATTTACTAAATATATCAATAACGGTTAACAAGTACTTTACTCCTTTATTATATTTTGAAAAAGCTTGCATGTCAACTAAATCAGCTGACCAAGTATCATCAATATCATTAACTATCACTCTTCGTTTCCTAAATTTTCTTTTAATTGGTTTGTGTAATTCTTCTGCTAATTCATCGCTCCAATTTATTTTGGGGGTAGTAAAAGTTTGCTCTACCCCCTTTTCCCGTTTTTTGATTTTTGTCTGGGTGTTAAACCCATAGGGAACTGTTGTTCCTGTCCGAGACCAAGTTTGTATTTTGTTTTAATTATAGGTTTTACAACTAAATGTTTTGCAATCTTTTCTCCAAATGTTTTTGATTTAGTTTTATTTAAATTGGAAAGCATTTGCTTATCACATGTACCCTTTTTTACACCACTGTCATAGCAAAAATCATGATTCATACATACTGCATCCAGTTCATTGACAGGGGGTCCATTATCTAGGGGATTTCCTGGCCCACAATAATTATATCCTGGAAGTGTTAAACCTTTCTTAGGTAATAAAGGTAACATTGCTTTATGGATATCTAATTTACCTCCAGTTTTGTTTTTAACGAATTTTGATTTCATTTTTCCGCAAGATTTACATTTTGCTTTTATCATTAACCTCCCGTTTTTTGTTGTAACAAAGTGAGGATTTACATTATCTGTAAATTTTCTTTCTTTCAAACAATATATTTTATTTTGTAAACTCATCTATATCATATGTATTTAAAACTTTTAATTGGGTTTAAAACCTGTGGATTTTAAATTGTCCGGCATTGGATTTTTTAGAATAGGGGCAAGGGGTCAGTCCGGACCAAAGACTAAATCTTTTTTTGGTTAAACCAAAGGTTTTCATTCGGTTTAACTAAAGATTTAAAAGATTTTTAGCTTGTATCTTTGATAAAACCTTGTGGGTTTTTAATTGTCCGGCATTGGTCAGTTCGGACCGAGGGTCAAAAGGTCAACTGAGGTTAAAGTGCCAAAACAAACAATTACTATACTACTTCTATCAGGAGTTGTTTTTGTCCTTGCAACTTTAATCTCGTTTAACCGCAATGGTATTTATCAAATGATTTTTGCACGATATTTTTTTTTATTTCAAACACTTGCAACATGAGCTTTTGGTGACTGACATCCTTGTAGACTATATAAAGAATGAATGAAATAATAGTTAAATGATGAGTTGAGAAAAAATGATCAATCGAATGAATGAATGAATGAATGAATGAACTATTTAACGGCTATTCTGAATTTCTTTTTTTATATTAAGATTACAAAATTAAACTGACCTTTTTGACGCTTCTGAATTTGTTAAAGCAATAAAAAGCAACCCGTGTTTTCGATTAATTGAAATATAATTCATGGTCTGGTTTGTCACAAAAAAAAATCAGTTTATTAAAAATTAAAACATATTAAATCAAATAAGTACTTACTCGTGACTTCCTTTCCCTCTGAAATATGCAATATACAGATTATCGCGTGCGGTCACTTGAGCCAGTTGTTATCGCCTCGGGGCATCAACACGCGAAGCGTGTTCTCCACTGATTGGTCGGAAGAAATCATACCTAATTTCTATGCATTAAAGATCCCATTTAATTTGCGCTAATTTGTGTTAATTGGCATTCATCGAGTTTCTGATATTGTCAATTTGCAGGTAGAAAAATGTTAGAAATTGTCAGACTGGATTACCAGGCTTAGGTATACATGGGCTATCTATCTGATTTATATTAGTTTTATATTAGTTAATATGCATACAATTATTATCAATTAATTGCAGTAAAACTGTACGGCAGAAATTATATGTACAGTTTATTTTCGTGGAGATGGGTAAATCAGTGAAAATGCTTATATCATTTGATTTAATGAAAGGCACTCATTAATCTTTGCCAATATTTTTCGAGCGTTTTCATAAATTTTAATTTTACAGTTAATCAGTGTCACGCCATCCACGTTACCACGGTTATCATTTCTTTAAAGTAAAGTAATGTGATGTTATCGCTACCTGTTTTATCTTTATGATTTTTAATTATTTTCTCTTAAAGTATTTATTTTCTAGTACGCTTGTGACAGGTAATGTGTCTTTTTGTCTAGAATATTTTAAATAATCGACTTTTTTTTACAACGGGTGAATATGATAACTTTTAATAAATGGACCATAAATATCACGGTGCGTTTGACAAATAAGCGGAAAGTTTGCAAATAAAATTTAGGGGAAAAGGTATGGCCAAAACTCGAACCCACTACCCTGATATTGGCAGCTAAACGCTTTGCCGCTCAGCTACCTGCACATGCGACAGTATAATATCAACTAAGAATCATATATGTAATATTTGTATCGCTATTTATGTTTGGACATTGAAAATGAATTTACGGAAATATACGAAATATTCACATGTGCTAGGTCAGTACTAAAGGACACTACATCCACGAGAAATGAAATAGTCTTGGAACAGTGTATACTACGGTGGAACAGAGGGGGTGTAGAAACAATTTAATTTATCACGTGCGCACGTGTTAGCACAACATTCGCACATGTTAGATAGTACGTGCGAATGTGTTGATTAACACGTGCGCATGTAATAACTATCTTAGCTAACACGTTCGCCAGTGATAGCTATTACGTTCGCAGTTGTTAGCTGACACGTGCGAACGTGAAAAATTACCAACGAAACTAATCGAGATATCAGCCTTTTTTTCAAAAACAAGAAACACTTACTTCGTAAATTACAGATAACTATAAATAACACTTCCTTATGAAAGACATCCATTTAGAAAAATTGCAGATCTTTCACGCTTTTTCATTGATCAGCTAACACGTGCGCACGTGTTAGTTATCACATGCGCACATGGTAGTATAACGTGCGAACGTGATAGCTGTCACTTGCGCACGTGATAGTTATCACCCGCGCACGTGTGAATTACCACATACGCACGTGGTAGCTAACACGTGCGCACAGAAAGAAATAAAATATTTCCTATGTCCTCGCTATGCCACCGTACTATACATAGAACATCTGCAGAATTACTTCGAAACAAAAGTCAACGGATATGAAAATATTTTTCGCTTAATAATTTATAATTAAGTAACAGCTGAAAGTGAACATTGAACAAAAAGGTATAAAATACATATTTTATAGCTCTTTGAATTATATTAAACTGAATGACTTCGGTTAATTGTGTGCTTTCTTTATTACCAAAATGCTATGTTATCTACATGTTGGTTTAAAGGTCCGACCTACTCGGAGTGGGTCTCCGTGGCCGAGTGGTTTAGATCGATGACTTCAAACCAGTTGCCCATCACCGATGCGGGTTCAAGCCTCACTCAGAGTGTTGAATTCTCCATGTGAGGAAGACATTAAGCAGGTGCTCGCTCGTGATGAAATAATGCACGTTAGGGCACCTGGGGTATTCCTCCACCAAGAAAACTGGAAAGTCGCTAAAGGACCTATAAGTGTGTCAGCGCAACGTTAATCCCAACAAAAAAAAAAAACACAAAAAACCCGACCTACTCGGTCGGTAGCAGACGATACTGTATTAAATCGAACGAAAGGCGTTTGTTCGAATCTTTGGACGCAGACACATTATATCGATTATTTTGCGTCTGTAAAAATATTTGATTTCATAAGTAAAGTATCAATACATGTCTTATATACATTTTCAGTACAAAATATAAATGGATTAGTTCCTCTTTTTTCCTATAAATATTTGCATTGTATGCACAAGCGTTGGAAATGTGCAGAAAAAGAGTTAATTTATGCTTGCATTTGATTTTTACAATGGCGATGATCCACGGATGTATTTATCACTACAAATAAATAGGGATGAATTGATTAATCTTTTTCTTTTCTCAATCGGCTATTTAGATTAAATGTTAAAATAAATCGGGAACGCGCTGGATGAAATGATGGATTCATTCATATTTGATTTTATACCTGTTTTGGTCCGTGAATGCTTTTTTTTCAGTTTATGTCATATTAGTATTAAACATTTCTTTCTTTCAATATTGGCAATTCATTCTACATACACGTACAAGTTCGAAAACATGCAAAAAGTTTGACCTTTGAAATGGCCGAGAATATAATTTTCACTACACATATTGATTGCATCCCGTATTTTTGAAATATATAAATTATTTAAATCCCGTATTTCCGGCATATACGGGAAATATACGGAGTTGTATACCAAGCATATACGGACATATACGTCCCGTATTTTCGAAATATACAAATTATTTAAATCCCGTATTTCCTGCATATACGGGAAATATACGGAGTTGTATACGAAGAATATACGGGAAATTTAATCTCTGTATTTTCGAAATATACAAACTATACATATCCCGTATATCCAGAATATACGGGAAATATACGGAGTTGTATACAAAGAATATACGGGAAATATAAGTCCCGTATTTTCAAAATATACAAATTATTTAAATCCCGTATTTCTGGCATATACGGGAATAATACGAAGTTGTATACCAAGCATATACGGACATATACGTCCCGTATTTTCGAAATATACAAATTATTTAAATCCCGTATTTCCGGCATATACGGGAAATATACGGAGTTGTATACGAAGAATATACGGGAAATTTAATCCCTGTATTTTCGAAATATACAAACTATACATATTCCGTATATCCAGAATATACGGGAAATATACGGGATTGTATATGAAACATATACGGGAAATATACGTCCCGTATTTTCGTAATATACGGATTTATGTATTCCCGTACACCAGACATATACGGGAATATACGGTGTTGTATACGATCAGAATAACCCTTTTTAGAATTTCCCGTATTTCAATAATATACGGGATGTCGTATACTAAGAATTCCGTATTTTCATAGTATACGGAAATCCGTATTTTATTAGTATACGGACTTTTAAATATACAAGCCCCGTACACGCCCGTATTTTAGTTTTCCCGTATTTCTTCCCGTATACGGGTAATATACGGGATCCCGTACACTCCCGTATATTAACTCTTTTTTTCGCAGTGGACGTATGCGTACATTTGTGATTAAAAACTTTTTCAAGCGGATGTTAATATATACTATGGTGGTATGTTTAGAACATGCATCTATGTTTTTAAAAAGATTAATTTTTTTCTCGCGCATCTTATCTCGTGGTCACGACATCTTATCTTGTGCTCTCGACAACTTATCTCGTGTGCAAGAAATATTATCTGGAGCGCACGACATTTTGGCATTTTAAAACTAGCATGGCGCACCGGCCTTCCGCAGTCTCATTACTACACTACTATAAACGAAGCCCGCTTCCAAAATGATAAAAATGGAATTACTAAATAATGAATTATAAAATATATAAAAAATTAGGCGCTGTGCCATTCAGTTATCTCGCGTATCTGAACATCACCACCACTCCTACCGCACCCCCTCCCCCCACCCCAACCAACAACAAAAAAAAAAAGAAAAAGAAACGTCGTATCAAGTTTGGCCTTCCGGAATAACGAAATACGATTGAATTAATCAAAGTTGCGATAAAAAGTGGTGAAAGTAACGAATAATTATGATATATTTGTCTGTCCCCAACGAAATATTCGATATACTCTATCCCCACTTACCTGACCCCTATCCACCCCACATCCTGAACAGACCATCGGTGAGTCCAACAGTGACACGATGTGACTTTTAAATAACAAAATTTTTCATGTCATATAGATACAGGGAAATATTCATGCATGAGTGCATGCAAGCGTATGTACGTGCGTGCGTGCGTGCGTGCGTACGTCCGTCTGTCCGGTTAATCTTTGTCCAGATATTAACTTCATCGTATATTTTGAAAATATTCTATGCTTTACTCAGTGAGATCGATTCTCGCGAGCAAACATAGGACCTCTATCTGTGAGGTAAATGTAACACTTGACTGAGGGGGTTAGACAAAGGTTGTGCTCACAAAAATCATCACACTGCATTTAGCATTTTCCCAATGTGGAGCAACAAAAATTAAACAGACGAATGTTGAGAATGACGTCGCACTGACACAGTTTTAATCATATACCGGCTTTTCAGCTTTTGATGATGGCGGAGACCCTATGTTCCCGTTTGTGCATTATTCAAGGGAAGAGCGCAGTAGGTTATATGCGCGCAAGAGATTAAATGTCGAACACACAAGACAAGATGTCATGCGCTCGATATAGGACGTCGTGGGCTCGAGATAAGATGATTTAATCTAAAATAAATGTCTTTTCCTAAACATAACATCGCATGATACAGTGCTGGTATCCTTAAAATATTAACACTGTAAAGTTCGATCTTGTTTGTAGGGGTTTTCCTGTGAAGAATAAAGACATTAAAAGTATGTCAACATTCAAATTATTTGCAACAATTATTTGCAACTTTTTTTTCTAACAGGATGAAATGCTTAAATTTGCACATTGTCGTGACCGCGAGCAGGGCATACGCGCAATATTAACTGACAAGGTCGGAAAAAGTGCTAGTTTAACTAACATGTCAAAAATAATGAACTCGTTGTCATCATATTTTGATAGGATATGAAAATGTAGTTTAGCAAATGCAATTTTAGTGTACGTTTCAGCGCCATTGTAAGTGCACATATACGAGTAGCATTTCATTTCTAAATTTCGTATTTTTTTAAACTCCCAAGTTGTTGAAATTCAGAATACGACAGCTTGTGCAATTTCATTGTACACGCTTAAAATGCACTTGTAAAACATAAATCTGTATGTGTAGCGGGCAAAAAGATGGAAGTTATTTTTAAAAATTATGCAAGTTTTTTTTTTAACATCCATAGAAGTTCACTGCACGTACGTCTAACAGTTTGGGATCGCATCGATATTGCGCGGAACAACCTATATCGAATGTTTAATCAAATGCAATAATTCTATAAGACTATGTGTCTTTCATTCTTATCCTTTCCTACTTATCTTGTTCAAACTATGATGTATGTGTTTAATTTGTATATGATTTACTGGGAATAAAATATGTTTAAACTAAATGCAATAATAATTTTTCCCAACTGTTATAAAAATGCGTTAATGCAGATACTGCTTGTGTTCTTTTCATTCAATATTCAACATTTTTCTCTTATGTTCAGTGGTTTATTCCTGTTATTAGATGTTTTTTTCAGTAAAAAATGTTCTGAATAGAAAATAGAATAGAATTCTTTTATTACCTCCACACAGGAAGAGTGTGTAATATGTTATACATGCAAATAAACATTTGACATAAAGTATTTTTTAAAAAGAAAAATACATAAAACAAAAATACTTAAAGCTTGATACTTTGCTATTTCTGTCATATGCACACACAAACAAAGCGCAAGTGAAAACGTATTGTATCTGTTCATCCATATTATTCTATTGACGCAAGATGAATTAGATAGAGTTTATGCGTTATATTTTGACGTCCCATTTTACTGACGGATATGTTTAATAAACCATTAATTAAAAAATAACTGGGTGGTAAAAGTACTTATTTTTTCAATATTTCGTCAAACATAAGTTTATCTTGAAAATATAAAATATTGGCAAAAATATTTCCAGCCATTTTTCCTTTTAATAGACAAGTGTGCCATTTTTTCTAAAAATCTAAAAAATTGAGAATGTCGTTTTTCTTCATTTTTTTCATAATTTTGAAACAGAAGTGACAAATACTGTCTAGCGCCGTAGACTTTTTTATAACACACATAAAGATGTAAGTTTCATTGCTGTAAATAGAAAAATAAACAAATGAGAGAAAATAAACCGATTTTATTATCGCTTTTTAACGTGGCGCCAAAACAGACATACATGGTAATGTTTGCGACGTCATAGCCAAAAAGTTTCACTAGTAACCAAGAAAACAGTTACATATTCATGCCGGGGATAACTTCTACTTTAATATGATATCAAAATTATATGCATGTTGTAAAAAAATTACAAAGTGCTATTCCACCTTAAGCGTTCTCTATCTTTCCATTTTTTTGACGTTTCATTTTCAACATTGTACTAATCTCTTATTTGTTCATACGACTCAATCTGATATGTTTTACCATAACACCCTAATGTACGCTCGGACTTTCTAACTTGTTGCTTTAAATGTTGCACCTTTTTTTTTGAACCACGGTTTGGGTGCTCTCTGAATTATAGTTCCTTTTTAATGGAGCGTGCTTATCAAGGACATCTTAAATTTCCTATTTAAAGTTTCACACACTTGTTGATATTTTGTAAATCAACTTTCATTGCACTTAATTCACTGGAAAATTCTGATTCGTTCAAGTTTTGAAGCTCCCAAATAACACGCTCCTACTAGTAATAGTCCTTTATTTGACATCTAGTAAGAGAACCGTAACAATACAATTAAGTTACTCTACTCAGTTATGAGTAGATTCAAGCTTTTAACTATCATTTCTGTACATTTGCTGTACTTTTCAAATGTTTAGCTTATTTTTGTATAAAAAAATTTGTTTTGACTTACATGTATATAGGAAAAAAGACTTCAAACGTCTTCCTGTCTGAAACTGCAAGCTATGCTGCTATGCCTTTGATATTTGTTATGTTGTATTGCCTAATAATTTTCTACTGAATTTTGTTAAATTATGTCCCTGGTGTGAAAAGAGGCTCTGCATCAGGGATTCCAAGTTTTGTATAAACTTACATAGGTGAAACATTTAAAACATATTCTTGTCTAAATGTACAAGGCATAGGCCTTTGATATTTGGTATGTTGCTTAGTGGTTCTCTAACAAATGTGTTCACACAATGACCCTGGGATAAGAAGAGGCCCTGCTCGGGGGTCACTTGTTTCACATTAGACCAAAAAGCCCTTATTACTCGTCAATGCTTTAGCTTAGGACTCACAAACTATTAAAGACGTTGACACAGAGCTTAGATATTTTACATGTGGAACCGTCTAGTTGAGGTGGTCCAATTTCAGAACTGCCCCCTAAAATGAAATCCATGCAGAATTTATGTAGCCGTGGCAAGAGAAAGGAAATATTTAAATATATTCTTAAAAGAAACTGAAAGCAGGATTCTAAAAGATGTTCAGAATAATCTCTGGTTGAACCTTTACCAGACTTGTTCAAGCTATTTTTTGTCAATAAATAAACGTGGACCCCATGGGGCGGGGCTTACGTTCCATGTATGGATACGGTATATTGGTCCCACCCCGGGGTCCCCAAGATTTTATAAAGTGTTCTATAGGAAAAACATGAAAACATCTTTACTGAGTCTGTGAAACACAGCGCTAAGATACTTTACATGATGCATTGTCTAGTGGTACGATTGTTCAAATCATATATGCGCATGGTCCAGTCTCCATTTCAAGACCCTCCTCAGAGTAACTTCGTCTAAATTCTAGTTATTTAGGAAATAATCTGATCAGATTTCCTAGGCTTTTAAATTAAAATGTTCCTGAGAAATTATGTGTCACGTGACTGTGATCTTGACCTACTGACCTACTCATCGTGAGCTTTTGTGATCGTCCATCGTCCGCCGTGCGTCCATCGTCGAGCGTCTAGCGTCCGTCAACAATTTCCAAAACAAAATCTTCTCCAAATTCACTACGCTGATTTACACCTAAATTTACAGGAATAATGCTTAGGTGGCCTCGTTTAAAAATTGTTCAAAGAATGAAATCTACATACTCTGGTTACCATTGCAACCGAAAGGAAAAACTTGAAGAACCTTATTGTTCAAATTTGCAAGACATAGAGCCTCAGTATATGGCATGTGACACCATCTTATGGTCTGCTATGAGGAATGTTCAAATTATGCCTCTGGTATAATAACAAGACCCCACCCGGGGTTTAAATTATGACATAGACTAATATAGGAATTTTTAGTTTTTAAAGTTCTTGTCTGAATTTACATTGCCTATACATTTGATATTTGTTGTATTGCATTGCCTAGTAGTACACTACTACAGTTATTCAAATTATGTCCCTGGCTTAAAAGGATGTCCCACTCAGGGGTTCCCAAGTTATACATAGTGTTATGTAAGAAAATATCTTCTAATATAAAATATCAAAACTCAGGCCTTTAATGCCTTTAATAATTGATAAGTAGCATTGCCTAGTGGTTGTCTAACAATTCTGTTCTAATTATACTACTGGGTTGAAAAGATGCCCTGCCCAGGGGTCACTTGTTTTTGTGTTATATAGGAAAGATACTCATCTGATCATTTTTCCTAGATTGTTTAATTGTACTTACCAGTTGATACTAAGTAATAAGAGGTCACTTATTTGTAACCTTGAATTACTGGCCTTCTTCTTTTTAAATGCAGCCTTGACATTTAGATGAAATACAGTTTTGCGCACCGATTTTAAAACTGACTTTCACTGACAATGAATGTGACCTACTGACCCACTTTCGTAATAACAAAGCATCAGTTTGGCATTTGAAACATGTAGCTCATGTTACTCAGGTGGGCGATCCAGAGTCATCTTGACCTTGTTTGTAAATGAGAAACACAATTCAGTAAGAAGTTACCTAAGATTCAAAGAAGAGCTTTATTAGCAGATTTCATTAATTGGAGGAGTTTGATACATTCCTCCCTTCTACTAGCACTGGCAAAAGCGGAAATCGATGTAAAGACAATTATAAATAGACTTAATGATGTTGATGGCCAATAAGATATAACAAAACTAAGTCAATATACGAAAGTACAAAATGAAGATCAAGGTACAGCACAGCGCTTACTTGAAGACGGATTCTGTGCTAGTTATACAAAATCCGCACGAAGATAAAAATCTGAGAGAAATATTTAAACGCTTAACATTCAAGTATGTCGAGGAATGTCATCTGTATATATTTGTTCAAAACTTTAAATAATGTTGTTGTGGTATTGATATGAGATAAGTTCGGCATCGGCTATGAATACCAATAAACATAAAGCACAACTGCAAAAATGTTGTTTTCACTTGAAATTGTAGAAACTTACGATTTTGTCATATGAAAACGTGTTCTTTAAACCAAATAAGCCTTTTATTTCAATTTTAAAGACTAAATCGAAAGTTACAAAATCTTCCTTTTACCAAAATTTACAGCTAAGTCTATATATTTCAAGGATACCGATTAAATGCACAGGGCTTTTTCACATGTAGCCAACCGTATATACTTAACAAAATTCATTTAGGTATATTTTCATTATTTCAGAAGAAAGAAAGTATGGTCCGTACGCTTTCAACTTATATAAAAGTGTTCTAAAAGACGGGACTGAAGAAGACTCTTCAATTCGAATTAATGTTGTGGGAAATTTTAGACAAGGTAAAACATCGCTTGTTATGAGATTAATAGGAAAAGATAATAAGAATGTACAGAGTACCAATGGCATAGACATTGTTCATTATAGATGCAAACAAGATTCTTTTGGAAACATAATGTACGAAGAGAACCCAGGTATAGATGCAAAAAATATCGCTAAACGAATGAAACAGGCCACAATTGGAAACCCTTCGTTGGAACAAAAAACAAAATCAAAGCGCATGAAGCGTTTCTTTGTAAATCCCTTTCGAAAGAAAATGCACCCAAAACAAGAAATGCATAGACCAGTCGGTATGTCCGAAGAAGATAGGTATACCTTTGTTAAAGAGGTAAGCAAACCAAATGATCAACACAGCTTCAACGATAATGCTGACGTGCCATTTTCAATTTTGTTTTCAATTTGTCCTGTGGGTTGACGGATATTGTGCCAAACGATGAGGAGGAATGCTGCGTAAACATGGGAGAGCGTACAATGGAATACTACATAAGGTTTTGGGTTAACTCAATACACTCTTTTGTTGGAAACGAAGATGGAACAGAACCTAAAATAATACTTGTCGGAACACACCTTGACAAACTAAAAGGGGATGACCTCTCTAAAAAGAAACAGGCGGACACATATTTTGATAACATTAGAGAATTGTTTAAAGGCAAGCAAACACTCAAACATATTTTCCCGCAAGACTTTGCACTGGACACCAAAAATGATGCATATGAAACTTTTAATAAGTTTCGTAAAGCACTTCTCTGCGTTGGTCAGTTGTATACGACAACTCAAGTACATGTACCAGCAAAATGGATCCAGCTTGAAAAAATGCTGTTTTCTCGTAGAGAGATGAAAATCATTGAGTTTAGAAAATTAATGGAAATTGACTCCAGAAGCGAATTTCCTTTAAGAGATCCAGAGCAGGTTAAAGTTTTCTTAAAGCACCAGCATGATCAAGGAACGCTGTTCTACTTCGATGAGGAGCCAATATCAGAATACGTTGTTTTGGATCCGCAATTTCTAGTCGATGCGTTCAAAGGCCTTATAACAGCTGACAGATTCCTCAGGAATCGACCGGATGTTTACGATTTATTTCAAACTCTTAAAGCAGAAGGAAAGTTGGAACCAGAATTGATTGAGAAGCTGTGGACGAATGGTGAAGATAAACTTATTATTGCACATAAAAGAACAATACTTTGGTTCCTTCAGAAACACCGCATCATATCAGAGGCAATGGAATTCGATGAAACGAATTTAACAACAGTTGGTCTTGGTTGGTATGTCATACCAAGTCTCCTAAAAGATCACAGTCAAGTTGGGGAAATGATAGCCTTTTTAAGGGACAAGAAACAAACAAAGATCCAGTTTGTCCTTTCGTTTGACAGTTCTTCTGTTGTACCGACAGTATACCATCGACTTACAGCAGCCGTTATTGGAAGATGGCCGATAGCTGAATTCAGGAAAAGGAAACTTCTTTTCGAGAACCTGTCCGTAGTTAGGTTAGGTTATGATCATGCAGGAATTATAGAAATGAATGACAGACATATACATCTTTACGTTCTCAACCTGTCTCCGCCACGTAATGTCAGTCGGGAGATTCCGGATAGCTTCAGGCGTTTTACAGAGTCTGTAATTACATATGAGTTCCGAAAATACAAGGGGAAGAGAAAAGACATGAACCTGCCGTACACTCGTGGATATGTATGTAATCACGAGAGCCATGAATTATCTTGTTCAAAGACAGTTTCATTATTTACGCAACTCGACACAACATCATCCCTCCTGTGTCCAGATATTGAATCACATTCAAGAATTGATACAGTTGAAGCCAAAGACGAATGGTACTTGGGCAATAAAATTCCTGATATCAGTTCAAACGTAGTTGTGTCTGAAAAAATGATAAGTGAACTTAGTCAAACTATTGGGCGGAATTGGGAATTACTAGGGCCTGATTTAGGACTCAAACAAGTGAAGATTGATCACATCATTGAAGAAAACCCAGAGAGCACCGGTATGAAAATATACAAAATGCTTCAGCTGTGGCGTAACAAAAAACGCAACTTTGCCACATTGGACGCGTTAATAAAAATACTGAAGAAGCGATCAGATGTTCGTGTTGACTGGGATGGGATAATGAATATTGTAGATAGATTAAATTAATCCGAACAATAAGATCAGCACAACATGTATAAAATTGAAGGACGCTAGATAGCTTTGAGTTGAATAAAAGGCAAAACATTAGTTTAACATCGAACACTGTAAACTTAGAAACTAATAATAGACAATTAACTCTTTAGGAACTGGTTTAATTTTCCAAAAGCACCAACAAGGTATATGAACGCCTTTTGCTTCCGACATCTACCCGACAGCCATAGCGTTCGATTTTCACTAGTTTGCGACATCAAAACACGATGCATGTCTAATGAGAGCAGTTATGTTCAACAACATGATTCACCGAGTACCCTTAATAGTGAGGAAACTGCACTCATCTTTTAGCATAAACCATGCATAACGGATGCATATTTGGATCGTTTTATTCATTAATTACTGTTGTTATAATAGATGTACTTATTAAGATGAGATAATGTTCAAACTGAAAAATACAGGAAGGTAACAATTGGGGTAACAGACAAAGCAAAATAAATTTCCACAAATCATTTTTCTGCTAGAGTGCAGCCAGAGGAACGTCAATTGATACCATAAGCCCTATGCATATCAATCAATAACTGTCAGACTTGATCTAGAGAGTGCATGATAAATGACCGATACATACATCATTTTGTTAAAAAAGACCAATAGTTCGAGGTTATGCGATGTTAGTAGATTGGATAACGTAACGAAACGCATTATAAACGTGTCTGATATATATATATATATATATATATATATATATATATATATATATATATATATATATAAACTTGACAATGAAAAGACTCGGCACAAGATGGAAGTCTAAATCAAATAAATAAAATGACTTCACATGCCTTTACAACAGTATTTGATTATAAAAATACAAACTAGTTTCGCCTATCGGCTCATCAGTGTACATACAATGTAACGTGACGTTACTATATATATATATAATTAATTGGCATTTTTTGAATTACAATGTTTGTATTTTTTGTTGGCAGTTCGCTTTAGACACATAGAGGATATTGTATCTGAAAGCTTTTTCTATCTTTTTATGGCTTCATAACTAGAAACACAAGTAGAAATATCAACACAACCGCGACAATCCTACTCTTAAAGTGTCTTTGTTGTCAGTTTTCAAAATATTGAGATATGTATATATTGTTTGGTTCTTGTATAGGAGAATTTTCTCATTGTATACTCGTATTTCTGATTGTAAACTACGTTAAGAGGTTCTGGTTTATCATATTGAACTGTCACATTACATGCTATCACAAATTGTGCACTCCAGTTACTGTAATCAGGGCATATCTAAATCAACTGGGTTCATCATCATTAACTGATCAAGATTGAGTCGTTTTCGTTTTATATGAGATCACTGAATGTTGTCTCTAAATTTCGTATTTCTCCTGCTAAATTAAACTATATGAAGAACTCGGACTCACTGGGAAGAGTGACTCTGGTTATTTCGGAAATACATTTTGTAATGTTGTTCTCTTCTTCGGACATTTCCATAAGAAACCGTTTTAGACGGTGTGGTCAGTAGACGTTATACTTAATGCAAAATGGTGTTAATGTACCATATATCATAGGTAGTCACACAAAATACAAATTAATATATTTCTTTACAACTTTTACAATTATAGCAGAAAAAAAAACAAATGTCCTTTATTCTTTATTCTCTCTGTTGTTGTTAAAGCAGAATAAGTAGTTTTGTTAAGATAGCTTTGGATTTTTATTATGTACTGTATATAGTATTCGAATATGATTGTTATGATTCTATTTCAGAATACATGTTGATTATACATTTAACGTAAAAAATTCACTATTATCATGTTTTGTGAGATAATGTCTATTGTCCCTTTTTCTTACACAAGAGAAATATCATTCTGTACTTTGTTTGCAATAACATTTCCTTGTAGTGACCTACAGAAAATGTCTAAGAGTTTAAGATATATTTTATAAGGATTTATAGTTAAGTATTTTGTTACAAAAGCCAATTTCATGATTAAATATTATTTGTTTTTATGCAGTATCTGTAGGTTGGAACAAATATATGATAAGGTGTTAAACCGAAATATAAATTGTTTTATATGTAATTTCACATGTTATTATTGCGATACTTACGCAAATATATATCATATATTAATTTTATTTCTTATATGTTAATTAGCCTGTACATTTTGTAACTGAAGCGTGCGCCAGTGTATGAAAGCACACTGTATCGTTTATGTGTAGAACGAGGTGCCCATATCTTATTTTCGATCAACCAAAACATTGAACTACTTTTAATTAATAACAATGCTTATTTCTTTTCTGTTCATTAATAATAGCAACCTCGTTACAAATTCTTTTTTCACCATTGTTTCTATAAAGCATTTCCTACTTGCAGATCTAGACATGAAATAATCTCATGTTTTTTACCTTAAGGTAAATAGGGGTTTTGGAGCTTTTAACAACACTAACAAAAGTAGAAAATCAAAGCACAACGTTCTGAATTTGATTTAAACTAAACGAATAGATAATATCAGACATTTGAGCGTAATGATTTAAACGTTTAAAGGTCACAGCCTTCAGAGGAACTCCTTTTTTCAACTTTTAGTTCAATATTTATAAGAATGAGTAAAGCTGTTAAGCTCTTTAGGATTTTAAATTTTCATTAAAAAATACACTCTAATCATTTGGATCATAAAAGTGTAACGGTTTTATCAAATACAATGTAGAAATGATTACCCTATCAAAATATTTGCCATTTTTTGGTAGTTTTTTTTCTTCAAATGCATACTCCTCATAACGGAATTTGTTATGTATGGGATACATATGACGCGTCTTTCATGGATTCTGTTAGTCATAAGCTATACATGACATTGAAATTATTAAGAGCTCTGGACATGTGGCATTTTCAAATTGGTTGAAATCGTAAAACCAAATTATACGTTATTGCATTACGTCATAACTACTGTTTAGTTAACTGGTATATTGAATGTGTAATAATTTAATTTGTTCTGTCTAGTGTTGGATGTTAAACAAGCAGTGTCAAACATAGATAAATATCATTATAATTTACCTGTTCTAGTATACGTTTAGCCACAAGTATGCTTAATTGTGATAGTTAGAAGCTATATGGAATATGAACAGATGTGTATATATTTGCACAGTAGGTATGTTGATATACATAAAAACATCTTACACTTAGTAATGCAGACGTTAATACACAAAAAAATGACTTATTTTTACAATCGTATGTTTTAAAACTACTTGCAACTTGTGCTTTTGAATGTCTGCATTAAAGCGATTGCGATATACCATGTTAGTCTGACATCAAAAAGTTCAGATTAAATCATTGGTACATGTGATACGTATAAGAAAGAAACATGTTCCTATTTTATTTTTTTCAAAATTTCTAAAGTGATTGTTCTCTTAAATTAGTATTTTTGCATTATGAATGTCAATGTGTACTTATCAAATATTCAAAATTCTATTGTAGATATTCACTACTCTTCTATTTAATTCTGTGAAGATGTTTTATCAGATCATGATCAAGTAACTGATTTGATCGAAAGTTTAACAACAAAGGCAAATGATGATTTACTTTGAGTCCACTGAATGTTTAATACGCTGGAATTCCGCTGAAACTATTTTTCGTCTATCCTTATTGACAAATTAAGATAGTGTTATCTCAGCATATGTATAAATTTAATAAAATTACTTTGCTTAAGGAATATTATAAGAAATATAAGAAATATTGTATTATATTCGTCAAATTTAACGTTAGCAAATAAATGTTTAGCCAAAATTAATTAGAAATGCTAGTTTGTAAACATTATTTAACCTCCCTTTAGACATCTTGTTTGTGCAAAAAGGATGGAAGTCAAAAAATAAGGAAGCTACATATTATTTTGAAAGTTACATGTTGGTTCAGATTATTGAAATAACTCTTAATCTATATAATGTGTATTTGTATACGTTATACCATTCTCACTCAGAATGCAATTAAACTGATATATGTCATAAAATGTTGCTTCAATATGATTGATCACCCTTAGACATGTACATACAATAAGGATAATGAAAATACTGACGATGTGATGCATGGTTTTTGAATTTAGTGTTAGTTATACTATCAATATTGAATGGAGTATTTCTTAAATTCAAAAAAGGAATTTACATATTTACAGTTTTCATCTGAAGTTTTGTAAAATTTTTTATAAACGTTAGTGTATTTTGTGCATATGTCGGAATAAATTTTTAAAAAGATGTTTTCTGTTGTATTTTGTTGTAACATTATATAGTTATTCAGATAAGTCTATCGTCAGTTTGTCAACCAGTTTAGATTTAAGATTGTAATCCGTGTACCATTATCGATAGAATCAATGAATAACACTGGACAAGTGCGTACCAATTCCTGGTTTTAGTTACCAGCAAACAAACGACGTCTTCAAGACGTCTTTATTTGTTGTTTTTTTATGGTCACGACGTCTGTGACTAGAAAAATACTTCCTTATTTGGTTATTTTATGATCACAACATTTGTAACCAGAAAAAATAAAAGCGTTTTTTAAAAGGCGTTGATAAGCCGTCATAAAACGTCTTTGTCTATGCATTTCCAAAAATATTCCTAATTGTTTTTAAAACTGGGTTGTATAGCTATTTTCAAAAATCCAGCCTATTTACGGAAGGTCGATGGTTCTACCTAGGAGCGAGATCAAATAATGCATGGAGAGGCACCTGGGGTCTTTCTAAACCATTTAAGTTGGAAAGTCGCCATATGATCTATAATTGTGTCGGTGCGACGTTAAAACCAACAAAAACATAAATCTGGGCTCCTTCAGGTTATCGGACTGAAGCTCAAAAGACCACATTTCCATGCAACAGTTTTACGGTATTTTAAATACTTCCAACCAACTCTAGACGGACGAAAATGAAATAAAAATACTTCATAGATTGAAGTATGATTTTAAGTCTAATGATTTGGTATCAAGTGACAAGTTCGAAACAATCAACTCCTCTGGTTGTTATGACGGAGGAAAATCCTAGGTGTCTCTCACTCTCTCTAGAAATTAGGTCATGTATGTTCAGGTGTTTTGACAAAAAAAGTCAACAGTCTGCATTCCAGCTTGATAACTTTAATATGAAAAAGGTCTACAACATAGATTGTATTTCGCCAAACAAAATCTGCCATACCTTATGATGAAAATTAATGAAGATACTTCTGTGTGGTTTTCCGCGCCTGTCATGTTAAAAAGGTAGCCATTCACGATTTTGTTTGTCCTTAGAGTATTAGTTGCTTAAAGCCCTGTTCCGCGGCTATTCAAGTTCTATTGTGTATATGAAACCCATGATTACAATAGGTAACAGTTAACAGCCACGCGCTACACGCAAAGCCACAGGCATTACATATAGAATTAAATATAAAATAGACTCTACTTTAACAGGCGTCAATGTTCACAGTCAGAATTTCCATGCTTTTTCAGTGACAATCTAAGGTTGAAAGGGAGGACGGGGGCAGGTCTTTAATTGACTTCTTTTAATTTTTTGACTTCAGTTTCTTAATACTCTATGTTTATTTGTTGTTGTTTTTTTTTTCGGGGTGGGGGGGGGGTGGTTAACGCTGTTTTTAACAGTATAGCATTCATGTAACGGCGGGCAGTTAACCTGACCGGTGTTCCTGGATTCTGTACCAGTATAATCCTATTCTCCGGAAGTAACCGCCAACTTCCCCACATGCATTATCAGAGGTGGAGGACGAATGATTTCAGACACAACGTCTTATATCAAACCTTCATGGAGAACGTACGCCCCTCACGGGGATCAAACTCGCAACCCCGCGACCCGTAGACCAACGCTCTCCCTACTCTGCTAAGCGGACGAGCTTCTAAATGCTCTAGTAAATAAAATCTTCTTGAAGATATAATTTGGTGGACATCTGGGTACATTCTTCGTTAAATACAGGAACCATCAGCAAAAAAAAGGTGCTTTTCTGTTGACTTTTCACTTACGCAAAGTAATTTATCTTGATCATAAAGCTATTCTGTAAGACGAACCGAAATATTAAGATTACCCGAGAACTGTGTTATAGGTTTCCACAATTACAACTTGCAACTGATTTCCCTGATGTGCTCCGTGTATCAGGTGACAACCGGTATTTTAACGGAGTGCACGACTTTAATTTTCGGTGCGGATGTTTTCTGGCCAATACGCACACATGACTCAATAAAACTTACGGAATAATTATAGCGCTAGGTAACCAAAAGCACCAGATAAAACATGTGCTTCAAACATTTACATAAGGCGTTTCTGTGTAGGTCATATCGCGGCGAATAATATGAGGATAGTGTTAAATTAAAAATTATTTTTTGATGCAAGAAAATTAGTTTGAGCTTCTCAGCTTTTTATTTTCCACTAACCGTTCCAAGGTGGTGCCCTACAGTATTCCCTTCAGTCTTCCCTCTGCGTGAATATTTGGATATGTTTACGTTTATGTTCTTATTAATGTACTCATTTGTGTTTATATATACATTTGTATATTTGATCAGCGATGTATACGTGTAAAACAAATAGGCAATAATATTCATACTTCTATGTGGGCTGCTGTGTGGGCGGATTTGCCCTTCGAATGTGGCACTTCTATTGCCCTTGCTTCTTCCAGCTTTTAATGGTGGAGGGGACCCAATGTGTTCCTCCTATCATTATTTAAGGCACCTATGGGAAAACTTATTCCATATTGTATATCCTATAATATTTCGCTTCTGTCATGTAACAAATAAGGAAACATAGAATTATTAATGAATAATTAATTTTATCAAGGTAAGGATGCAGAACTTTTAATGATTTAACGAACAATGCACATCGTTCGCGCCTCTACTAAGCATACATTTACTCCCATAATAATATTTAATATACGAATACACTAGAAACAAATCACGATTACATTGAAGGTCATTAAAAATTAGATATAAGTGTTACAAGACACTGTAACACGTTTAGTATATGGTTGTACCATCAAACAATTTTCATTAGAAATATTCTATATAAAACTGTTTTACAAAACTTCGGACATTATAGCATAATTATATTTTATCAAATTGATATATTTCAACTTCGGCGAAATATTTCTGCCATTGCGTTATTTCGCTGCGCCACAACGACAAACGTTTTTATGGCACCCCACAAGATGTCCATCATCCGAAAATCGCCCCACAGAACGTCACCTCGACAAACGTCGCCCTGTATAGATTTAAGAGCCCGCCTAACCTAAGTGTGACATTTACTTATAAGATAGGGATCTGGTGTTTGCTTGTGACAATCAATCTTACTGTGGCAAGCATGAATTATTTCACTGCACGATAAAAATGTGAAAAATAGACGAAATGGCAGGCACACGTTACTTTCTCTGGTAACCACTGACCCGCTGACAGCAGTCCAGAAAGAAAATGCCTCTGTAAACATAATACCATATCCCTAGGTATTAATAAGAACCATGGTCATGAACGGGAAAATATGAACATATACTTACCCATTTCAATTTCATAAATAAAACACGCAATTCGGGAAATGTGTAGTATGGATATTGAACAAGCGGTAATCTATCTTCCACTGGCTACCTGTCACATTTCTTCATTATTTCTTGTCCTAGAGAAATAACGCGTAGTTTATAGTTATTTCAACGTCACACAAACACTTGGTTGCACGGGAAGTTTCGATCTAGATTTAAAAAAGAAAATTCTGATTGGCTGGTATGTCAGTCGTCGTTTAACTACACGTGTACGCTAAAGTGTGTATATGTACCATAAATGTGCAAAATGAATTAAATAAACAGAACAGTCGTATCCCAATGTATTACTTTAATTTTAAATTCATATCTAAGATTATTTCATCAGCATTTGGAGTTTTCTTGTAAAACTGAATAGTTTGAAATCTGTGTTTGTTTGTTTACATATCGCCTAACATGTGCACACTGCTGTGGCCTCCAGACTGGATGCTCATGAGGAATGTTCACGCAAGTGTTTTTTTCTCTATAGTTGACGAAAGCATAAAATAGTGGAGTATCTCTGCAATATGATATGTCGAAACAATGTGAATGGTGCACGGTGGAAGAAAAATTACCGCTTGTTCAATATGCCAGGTACCCATTCACCAGACGTCGCGTTTTAAGTTAGAAAGTTATGATTGAAATGGGTTGCATCACTTTTCCGTTTATGACCATAGTTCTTACTGTATACCTAGAGGTAGGGTATAACATGTATAGAGGTACTAGTATTTTCTTTCTGGTCTGGTACCAGAGGTGGCAACACTTCATAAAGGACCAGGAAATATTCAATTGCAATTAAATCATACCATCTTTATCTTCAATACATTATCAAGTTATTCTGGAAGGCAGAAAGCCGACGTTTGGCGGGATATCTTAACGACGAAATGGCAAAAGTAACCCACTAGACCACCGGGTCACCTCTTGAACATATTTGCACGACTGCAGACACGGTTTCAGCAACAACAAATAAGTTCTTAAAGGTTTTAATGCTGCTTAATGTAACGGTGAAGGTTTTATAATTTGGAACACACATTTTACATCTATATATTGAACAAAACTGCTAACCCGCTAATAAGTATTTCTTTCGATTAAAATGATCTCATTTATCACACACAAGCTTAGTGTTCTAAAGCGTTAAAGGAATAACAGTATATCGTTTAGCTCTGGTTCCCTGCCCAGCGCTACTGAGACCGTTCATTCATTTATTTTGTTGAGTTTAACGTCAAACCGACACAAGTATATGTTATATAATGACTTTCCGGCTCTGATGGTGGAGGAAGACCCCAGGGACCCCTCCGTGCATTATTTCATCACGAGCGGGCACCTGGGTATAACCACCGACCTTCCGTAAGCCAGCTGGATGGCTTCCTCTATATGAACGTTAAAACTTCTTTTTCGTTAAGTGAATGAGGATCCATTCCAGTTCTATCGTGAATCAATCAGTCTTCCATTATTGCGACTAAGGGTTTGGTTATTGGAGTTAAAATATAACAAAGATCTTGTAATGTAGAATTTGATCATTATTTCCTGTCTTTAAAAAGCCGAAAAGTTCGACTTGAGGTTAACACATTTCACTAATCTGACAAAAGAATATATATCATTACGTAAAATTTCAGAATTTTCTGACTAATACTTTGTCCTATGATTTTGTACGAAAATGGACAACGGATAGCTCAATTTAATATTTATTTTAAAGGTCTTGAATGGCAGTAGCAACAAACCATGGCTCTGATAACAACAACAACAACAATCAAGTGCTAAACTGAAGTGCATACCGCTTATCTCACACTAGCATATTTTAACATAGCATCGTGCAGCTAATACAAAGACTTTTCACAGCGACATATCGGCTTCGTTGTTTTGTTGGAGTAACTGAAGAAAGGTGATTGTCAATTCACAACCATTTTTTTTGTACTAAAATCGTCTGCATTACATAACAGAAGTTTCTGTTACGGCAGATTCCGAAATGTATATGCGATTCAACATGCATATTAGGTATATTAAAAATTTTGTAAACACAAGTTGCGTGTCACAAAAAGTGAAATAACTTCTTTCGGCACAATTCTTGGTATGGTTTTGGTGTGACAGTCAGATAGAATATACATTTTTATATCTCTCTGTTTTCAACTCATACATTTTAAGACCTTTGGCAAACGAATTTAGAGAAATGTTGAGGGATTCGATGTCGTAAAATTTATATAGTCAATACATATGTTTTCTCACGAATACCATATTCTTTCATATGATACCATACTTATAAATTATCGGTAGTAATAAATAAAAGAAAATGTCTTTGAATTAGTTCATTTGTAAGATACAGGAAAAGCTCAACATTTTTTTGAATGATTATTCATAGAACTTGAGGTAAACTTTATTTTGGAAAACACATCCGAATATATTAATACTTTGTTCAGATTACTAAATAGTCATAGAAGAGTTATCTGTCACTGGCTTCACTTTTCCAGGTAGGACCAAGATTTGTTTTTATATTTTTATTAAAAATCTCTATCTGTCTGTTGACAATGTCTCATATTGGGGTGATAAACGGGCAGTCTCGAGGAAGGTAGCTGAAGCTTCCACATGCAACACATAGTCCTTGGGCTATGTGTGGTAAAGCTTCTGTACGGTGCCTTTGGGTAAGGGAAGAAAAGGAGTTCCCTACTTAAATCAGGTACAGAAGCCATTGCGGAGTAACGGTAGAGAAGTCATGAGTAGGAGCATGGCAATTCGTGCTAAACGTTTTGAGTACTTAAGAAGCAGAATAATTTAATTATCGAATTCTCTATACTTCTATTATATCTGCAATGACAAATACAGAATATTTTATTCAACATACTGAATAGAAAAGAGAGAACAGAAAATTCAAATATATTTGTGTTTTTTTCCGTTGAAAGGCCAAGAAAACCTCAAGAGTGTGGTGTGCGAGGATAATAAGGTAATTGAAGTATAAAACTAATAAAGGGGAAAAAATCTAAAGTTAATTTCGATGGATGATAACTATACATATATGTATACTATATTTTCTTAAGCTGGTTTGCTTCAAATTAGTTTGACCAATGATTTATAAATGGTTGTTTGAAGCAAAAATCAACTAAACTTTAGGCAATATTCAGTTCAATAAATTGTCCTTATAATTCTATAGCTAATATCAAAGAACTATATATATTTTGACCTTTTTAAGCTATGTTTAAAACATAAACACGTTCAATCAACATCACCAAAAATGAGTATATGGATCGGAGACCGCAACAAACAAGCATTTGCTGCAAGCATGCGCGGCTAACCTTTCCACAACCGATGTACGTCCAAACTTCAACTCTGTTTCAAACCAAATGTCTCTCTACAGTTAAATCTAACAATGTTTCGTCTTAACCCTCCGTTTCAAACCTTGTCTCAGACAATACCAAGTTTTATCAATATAACCTTAAACCTGACCAAACTACATGACCATTGTATATTTATATGACCGTATGACGCCACTTGCACTTATATTCGTCTTTGACACAGGCTACTGTATATCAGTATTTTCAAACACAGTTATAGACCTAGACGTTGTCACGTGCCTCGAGGTAAAATTACTGATATTTAATCATATTGAAATCATACAAAACTCACAATTTACTGTTATTTGCTAAATGAATCCTTCTCAAATTATATATAAAATTCAGATGATGGACGTAAATTCCCGAAAGGAACGTAAAGGATATCCCGACACTGTCATCTTTTCTCCCGCACAATTCGTCGTCATTTTGATATTCTACTTTTTTTCTGTACTACCGCCCTTTAGTCCCAGAAGTTGACTCATATTAAGGAATAAGTCGATAATTGAAATTAATTTACAAGCACAAGCTTAATCCTTTGATTGTAAAATAGTTCGAACCCGGAAAAAAAGGAGAAATAAAACAAAAGTTGTTGTTCGTACTTTATTGAAAGAAAACCAACAATTAACATCTACAATGCTTGTGGTATATTAATTCTGATAAAAAATGTAATGAAATAAGATAACAATAATAATTTGTATTCAGTAGCGATTATACATAACTTCTACATACGTTATCAAATTAGCAATACGTTTATTTAATACATTCAATCAAAATTCTTTTTTTTTATATTTCATTTATTTTTAGTGTTACTTGATTCGTCATATTTAAACAGAACAACTAAATGAAATCAGATTTTTATTCTAAGAACACTTTCATTAATAATTTGTAACTACCCACACACTGGTACATTTGCCACAAATAAGGGGAAATCATTCAAATGTTTGCAGCCTTAATGGGTATATAGCCTCAAAACAAAACTATATGAAATGGATTCATTACTCTATACCATATACTGTTTGAGCTATGAGCATCACAAACAAAAAAATCCGCTATTTTTGCTATTTCAAGGGCTATAACTCCTAAAATTCTCAAGAAGAATGCCAAGTGTGCAGGGTCACAAAGCAAGGTTTCATGAATTGACATTAAATACTTTTTGGGTGAAGCACATAATTAGGTGAAAATATGCATTTTTTGACTATTTCAGGGGCCATAACTCTAGAAATAGGGCGGACCCAGATGAAAAATAGGAGGTGTGCAAGTTCATATCATGATAAAGATTCATGCAAGGTTTCATTAATTTATATCAAATACTTTTTAAGTTAGGCGTGTCACAAGGTGAAACTGTGCATTTTTGGCTATTTCTGTGGCCGTAACTCTAAAAATAGGGAGCGTACCCAGATAAAAAATAGGAGGTGCGCAAGTTCGTATTATGATTAAGACTCACACAAGGTTTCATGAATCTATATCAAATACTTTTTGAGCTAGGCGTGTCACAAGGTGAATTTGTGCATTTTTGACTATTTCAGGGGCCATAACTCTAAAAATAGTGGGCGGAGTCAGATCAAAAATAAGAGGTGCGCAAGTTCATGCCATAATAAAGACTCACACAAGGTTTCATGAATCTATATCAAATACTTTTTGAGCTAGGGGTGTCAGAAGGTGAATTTGTGCATTTTTGACTATTTCAGGGGCCATAACTCTAAAATTAGGGGGCGGAGCCAGACGAAAAATAGAAGGTGCGCAAGTTCATATCATGATAAAGACTCATGCAAGGTTTCATTAATTTATATCAAATACTTTTTGAGCTAGGCGTGTCACGAACTTCGGACGGACGGACGGGCGGACGGGCGGACGCACGGACAAGAGCAAATCTATATGCCCCCACCACTCATGGGGGGCACAAAAAGGAAACCAAACATTAACACCAACGATTTCCGTTTCAACAGAACATGGCAGAACATGACCGTCCCTTCTATAAAGAGTTCCAAGTTATTTTGCATATATGGTACAGAAGAATACTACTACTTAGGTAATACTAAAAAAGGAAAATCTCCATCGCAGAATTGTTTATACTGTGCAAAGTCCAAACATTTCTTGTGGTTGGTCAACTTTTATCTTAATTTAAATTAATTTCATGTTCAATCAATCCACTTTTATTACTTATAAAACGAAAATGCAATCCAGTTCCGTTAATGTTCCATTAATGTCCACAATATAACTATTAAAGAAACTTGAAAGTGTTTATCTTATTATCACTCATGTATATGTTGCACCCCACGCTCAATCGGCGACAAATTTGGGGAATCCAATGTGTTAGAACGATATCACGTTTTAACCAAATTCTATATTTAGTTAGAAACTGCGAAAACAAGAAACGCCTTGAGGCATTCTTAAGCCATGTCCAAGAGAACAGAAGAAATTAAAATGATTTTTTACTTTCTATCATGTTTATCTTATGAATTAATACCAACTTATTAATAATTTTGTTTCAAAATGTTCTAAATATTATTGTGTTTATTGTAACATTTGTTGTAAGTTTGCCTGCGAATCACAAAAAGACGAAAATTTAGCGAGCCTTTATTGTTGCAAGAAACGCAAGTGCTGTACGCCGTTTATGGCGTTTATATCTGATGTGTTTCCGATGTTAAGGAACTAAATGACAATTGTTTGGCGCATTAAATATGCCGTCCTTTCGTTGCTTCATGCTTAAAACTAAGAAATAACGAGACTGCAAAAGAAAGAAAGTCGTATTTTCAGTTTTTTGACATCCGGTAAACATGCGCAGTGCATAATTTTCATAAAAATCTTGCTCGTTTTTCGAAACTCTGGCTTCTAGTATAGACTATTGACTGCAAGCAATTCTATTCTGTAATTGTACAAATTTAACACATGTCATAGAAAGCTTATTATGTCGCTTTGTTGCATGTTATTCTTCTAAGTTAAGAGAAGGTGGACATTAATTCTTGTTGACGTCCTGGATATTTCTATAGTGATATGGACTACGGTTAGTTTAGAAATATTGATGAGCTTTTCAAAAATGTATAGTTTATATGCATTAAGTCTTTCAAAAGTTCAAGCCTTTGAAAGTTTCAGCGACATTTCAAAAAACATCAATCTTAAGGAAGGTAGCTAAAACGCAATAAAGGTATGCATTACGAAACGTTATATATCAATGCCATACTAATAAGCCAACTACGAAACAAGAAGGATAATGACATGCTTATTAGTTATTCTGTTGCATTGACAATTCACGAGATTATAATAGCATGTTATTTCAGCTGACTTCAATTATTTGTTGAAACCTTTAATTTTTACACCGTGACAAAGAGATTTTGAGGGATATGCGGGTAGATTACTGCGTCGAATGATTACCGGATAATAATAGTATACAATGTCGCGCTGCAAATTTACGAATATATAGTAACACTTATACAGGTATACATTTAGCAGACTGGAACAATTTTAGAATATTAATGATATGGGTCAAGCAGTGTTAAGGAAAGCAGTTTTAGTTACATCATCATGTGGAAATGACAGTTAATTTCCGTTGGTTTTCAAATTATTTGATGCACCGTTTATCCATTATTAGCGTGTCTACATTTTCAATGTTTAAGTACGTAAACAGAGGCACAGGTAGATTAGGTAATTTCAGAATTTTGATGGTAATTTGGAAAAAACTGCCAACTAATTGAAGTAGTATTGTCAATAATTTATTTAATGTTGCTATATTTACAAATGATAATAATAAAAATAATTTGCATCTTGTAAGTGCAACCATAGAAAAGTATAATGATTATTTATGTATCTTAACAATAAGAAAATTGTCGTGATTATTACCTTTGAAAAAAAGATAAGTACATATGTCAAATGGGCCATCTGTCCGCCAGAATACGTTGTCAGGTATCTCTCGGCAAATTCAATGTAAGAGCCGCGCCATGAGAAAAGCAACATAGCGTGTTTGCATCCACGCATTCTAGTCAGGTTCCATGCTGTTCGCTTTGAAAGCTATAGCAATTAGACAATCAGATAGCGAACATCATGGATCCAGACCAGCCTTCGTATCCCTGGATCCATGCTGGTCGCAAACGCACTATGTTGGTCTTTTTATGGTGTGGCTTATTTCTTAATTTACTTTTCTTAGCTTCGATGTCGTGGTATCTTTAATACCAGCAGTACCGCATCAGTAAGCTAGTGGTAGAGTGTCTTATGTCTTGTCAGACTAGTGTCAGTATAACCTGACTAGGTGGAGTATATTGTCACACGCATATGGCGTGATATCCAAGTGAGACATCACTATTCAATTTGACATTGTGCTTATTGCTAGAAGTCTTTTACATTGACTAATTCCCCCTTTGATTCTTACATTTTACAAAGAAAGTCAGTCTGGAAACTCGGTGTGACCCTACCCTAACCCCCTACCCCCTGAAATGGGTGACCCCCTCTTTAATGTTGGTGTCCCTCTAACAAAAAGTCCTGGATCCGCAGATGCTTTACTTATAAAGTAGTATATTATAATCATATTGTGCTGTCTGAGAGTTTGGCATTATACAGAGTCATACAGAGTGTCATTATCACTTTGATATGATCATAATAGGCTATTAACTTTGTGGATATATGCATGAGTTCTGCAGCGGTAATATTGCTCGACTTTAGGAGCTAAATGAATCCTTCTCAGTTTATATATCACATTTTTATTACATATCCACTATCAAATGATTAATTTATATCTAAATTATAGACAGGAAAAAATACGGAAAAAAAATCTCCGAAAATGCAATAAACAAATCAAACTGACGCGCATTAATATTTTCCGCGAAAATGACGTCAACTTGTCGCAACGTGCGCGTTGACGCCATGGACGTCACGCGATTCTTTCCATTACAACATTAAGAAAACATTCCACGTCCTATATTAGTCATACTCATGACGTAATTATAACTTTCATTTCGTTTCAGTCTGATAAATTACTACGTGGCAGTATCTAATAGGTCAGATTAATCAAAGTGTAAAAGTAAACAAAATGTTGCATTAATTACAAATTAAACAAATACACAATAGCAACAAAAATCTAAAGAAACGAGATTCGCAATGGACGGACCGTCATGGGACGTAACTAGAGTCACGGATGGGGACTAGTCCGATATGAAAGCGTTCAACGTCATGATATGGAAAAATATTGCACGATCGCTGCCCATTGAAACCCAATGGAAAATAATTTTAGGTAATATGTAATAATCATTTTTATTTCCTCTCGTGTATGATTTACAATCGTGCATTGTATACTGACTACACTGACATAATTTTATATAAAACCTAAATGTTTGGAGCAGCACTAACGAGTTTTTACATTGTTCACATTGTTTTTTTTTTTTTTTTTTTTTTTTTTTTTTTGTTCAGGTTATCGCTCTAATATCCATGCGATGATTATATTAATTGAAATGTTTTTTTTTTTTTTTTTTTCATTATTTTCATTTTTAAAACCTCTTGTAAAATTCCTGCCCTTTCGGACAATTGGTATCAAAATGCACGAAATAAACGATCATAATTACAGATAAATTGAATAGGCAGATTAACAGAAGTAAGGTTCATTCTAATGTTTGAAATCTCAAGGAATTTTAATCGAACTTCAACTTCATACGTTAACTTCGCAAGAGACGTAGAAGGGGAAGGCGAAGGTTGAAATCTCAAACTCTCTATTGTTTCGTCTTAACCCTCCGTTTCAAACCTTGTCTCAGACAATACCAAGTTTTTTCAATATCACATTAAACCTGACCAAACTGCATGACCATTGTATATTTATATGGCCGTATGACGCCGCTTGCACTTATATCCGTCTTTTACACAGGCTACTGTATATCAGTATTTTCAAACACAGTTATCATGGTTATAGACTTAGGCTTTGTCACGTGCCACGAGGTAAAATTACTGATTTCTGATCATACTGAAATCATACACAACTTACATTTTACTCTTATTTGCTAAATGAATTCTTCTCAATTTATATATCAAATTCAGATGATAGACCTAAATCCCTGAAAGGAACGTAAATGACTTATATCCCCACACTGTCGTCTTTTCTTCCGCCAATTCGTCGTCATTTCGATTTTCTACTTTTCCTTTGTACTACCGCCCTTTAGTCCCAGAAATTGTCTCTACTTAAGGAATAAGTCGATAATTGAAATTATTTTACAAGCACAAACTAAACCCTCTGGTTGTAAAATAGTTTGAATCCTGTAAAATGGAGAAATAAAAGAAAGTTGTTGTTCGTACTTTACTTAAAGACAACAAATAATTAACATCTACAATGCTTGTGGCATATCAGTTCTGATAGAAGCATGTAATGAAATGTAATAACAAAAATAATTTGTATTCAGTTACGATTATACATAACTTCTACATACGTTATCAAATTAGTAAAACGTTTATTTAATACAATCAAAGTTCGTATTTTTCATATTTCATTTATTTTTAGTTTTACTTGTTTCATCATATTTGAACAGAACAACTAATTGAAATCAGACTTTTATTCTAAGAACACTTTCATTAATAATTTGTAAAATGTAAACCAAAATTTAACACCAACGGTTTTCGTTTAAAAAATCAACAGAACATGGCAGAACATGACAGCCCCTTCTATAAAGAGTTCTAAGTTATTTCGTGTATGTGTTGCACCCCCTGCTCTATCGGCGATAAATGTAAGGATATCATCAGATCATTTTTCAACCAAATTCTAAATTTGGAAATCACTTTAGTTTGAAACTGTCAACACAAGAAACGTCTTCGGGCAATCTTAAATTACGCTCAAGAGAACAAAAGAAATTAAAATGATTTTTACTTTCTATCATGTATATCATATGAATTAAGGCCAACTTATTCATGTTTTTGTTTCAAATGTTCCAATTATTATTGATCTTTATTGTAACATTTGTCGTAAGTTCGCCCGCAAATCACAAAAGTACGACAATTTAGCGAGCCTTTATTGTTGCAAGAAACGCAAGTGCTGTACGCCGTTTATAGCGTTTATATCTGTTGTGTTTCCGATGTTAAGGAACTAAATGACAGTTGTTTGGCGCATTAAATATGTCGTCGTTTCGTTGCTTCATGCTTGAAACTAAGAAATAACGAAACTGCAAATGATAGAAAGTCGTATTTTCATTCTTTTTGACATCCGGTAAACATGCGCAGTGCATAGTTTTCATAAAAATCTTGCTCGTTTTTTAAAACTCTGGCTTCTAGTATAGACTATTGACCGCAAGCAATTCTATTCTGTAATTGTACAAATTTAACACATGTCATAGAAAGCTTATTATGTCGCTTTGTTGCGTGTTATTCTTCTAAGTTATCTTTTCAGTGACTTTATTCGTAAAAAAAGAAAATAAGAGAAGTGGGACATTAATTCTTGTTGGCGTCCTGAATATTTCTATAGTGATCCGGACTACGGTTAGTTTTTAAATATTGATGAGCTTTTCAAAATATATAGTTTATATGCATTAAGTCCTTCAAAAGTTCAAGCCTTTGAAAGTTTCAGCGACATTTCAAAAACATTAATCTTAAGCATGTTAAGGAAGGTAGCTAAAACGCAATAAAGGTATGCATTACGAAACGTTATATATCAATGCCATACTAATAAGCCAACTACGGAACAAGAAAGATAATGACATGCTTATTAGTTATTCTGTCGCACTGACAATTCACGAGATTATAATAGCACGCTATTTCAGCTGACTTCAATTATTTGCTGAAAACTTTAATTTTTACACCGTGACAAAGAGGTTTTGAGAGATATGCGGGTAGATTACTGAGTGGAATGATTACCGGATAATAATAGTATACAATGTCACGCTGCAAATTTACGAATATATAGTAACACTTTTATAGGTATACATTTAGTAGGCTAGAACAATTTTAGAATATTAATGGTTTGGGTCAAGGAGTGGTAAGGAAAACAGTTTTAAATTGTTACATCATCATGTGGAAACGACAGTTAATTTCCGTTGATTTTCAAATTATTTGATTCACCGTTTATCCTGTATTAGCGTGTCTACATTTTTAATGTTTAAGTACGTAAACAGAGGGTCAGGTAGAGTCGGTAATTTCAGAATTTTGATTGTAATTTGGGAAAAACTGCCAACTAAGAAAATTGTCGTGATTATTACCTTTGAAAAAGGTACATATGTTAAATGGGCCATCTGTCCGCCAGAATACGTTGTCAGATATCTCTCGGCAAATTCTATGTATGAGCCGCGCAATGAGAAAGCCAACAGAGTGCATTTGCATCCACGTATTCTAGTCAGGTTTCATGCTGTTCGCTTTGAAAGCCTATTGCAATTAGAAAACCCGATAGCGAACATCATGGATCCAAACCAGCCTGCGTATCCCTGGATCCATGCTGGTCGCAAACGCACTATGTTGGTCTTTTCATGGTGTGGCTTATTTCTTAATTTACTTTTCTTAGCTTCGATGTCCTGGTATCTTTAATACCAGCTATACCGCATCAGTAAGCTAGTAGTAGCGTGTCTTATGTCTTGTCAGACTAGTGTCAGTATAACCTGACTAGGTGGAGTATATAGTCACACGCATATTGCGTGATATCCAAGTGAAACATATTGAATTGGACTTTGTGCTTATTGCTACATGACTGAAACATTGTTAAAAACAATGCTTTATGCGGACACACGTACACGCACACACAGGCAAACGTGCGCGTACACACGCTGAAAACGTTTTGGTATGCGTTAACCTGTCCATGAACGCACATAGCGCATGCACACACACAGAAACACTTTAAACCTAATGATATGCGTTTAATCAAGGAATAACGAAGTAAACAAGTTAAAGATGATAAAAACCGACAGAAAAATAGTCCTTGAAAACGGAGAACATAAGCATCTTGCTGTGTTTTGTCTAATTTGTTGACTTTACCTTGAGAATCATTTTCGCCCTTTACTGTGAAGAATGTGTATAATTTCAATCATATCATTCTAATGCAAGGAGGTCATCATAAAATATTTTAGTCAAACTAATAAAACAAAATGTCACGTAATTATCTGTTGTCCAAATATTTGCATCTTTTTAAAGATATTGTTTGAGTATCAATAAAATATAAATATATCAAACAGAGCTACTTTTTTCGCTTTCAACAATAGGTATGTTATATGATGTCTTTTTATTAATTTTTTTTTTTAATTTTATGAACATTCGTCGCATAAAGACAACTTCAAAATTATTTTGAGGCTGTCCAGATTTTGTGCGCAATTTAAAGATACAACTACATACCGGTTTTGACAATATTATGTTTATTTGTTTTTTCTTTAAATAGTTTGACAAGTATGAGAATATGAAATTATGAAACAATAACGATTGTTAATGATATATATAGCATACTTTCTTTTTTATTTGTAACTATTATTATTGTACATTATTGATGTTTAAAGAAAATAAGCGGACTGCTTCAGTAGTTCCAAAAAAAAAAAAAAAAAAAAATCAATCATATTATGAATAATTAATGTAATTAAGATATTTTTTTTGCGGCACGCATGTATAACCCTTTTCGAAATTGTATTTGATTGCACAGCTTTTTTTATTTAATCCTTGTTCTTTATCATGTTTATGTTCAATGCAATTTAGAATGAACCAATGGCGTATATAACTAGAGTGTAGTGTGAAAAGGAGAATTTGCCGTGACATTAAATTTACAAATAAAAGAGAACGCTTTATTAACTATATTACTTAGAAAAAAAGACTAGTCTGTATATTGTATACTGTCAATTAATTTATGGAAGGCTAAATTTTTATAGTAAACCTGATAAACGGCGCGTCGCTTAAAAAACACAAATGAAAGTTTAGATGTGCATAATGTTGCATAGTGATAACTAGTAAGTAAATATGTTATCTGATTTACATGACGAAATGTTATTTTAAGAAGGTAGGTTACCTTGTTACCAGGGTAAATTCAAATTAGTTGAACCGCATTCTTTTTTTTTTTTGTATTTCGTGTTATACGATGTTTTAACTGCTACAATCTAAATTTTGTTTATCTCTGTTGCTTCAACTTCAATTTTTATCCACGTTTGAAGAACATGACCGTTCAAAGATATTTTATATTGAAAGAAGAAGGAAAATACGAATATGTAAAACTTTTCAGTGTATTTCATTGATATCCGTAGAAGTCTGCATAATTGATAATTTTACTAGTATTCACGTTAGCTTTCTAATATAAGCTTCATATGTACATGTCGCGGGGCTCGTGTTGCCAAGGTTACGCATGTTCTCTCATTTTAAACAACTATGTCTATAAAAACGGGGTTTTCGACGGATTCAGTGCCATTCTGTTAATGACCAAGTTGAACATGAAAATTTTGGTAATATTATTAGCAAAATGCCAAGCACTTTACATGGTACCCTATTTTTCTTAAAGTTTAAAGTAACGTTGGCAACAGAGATGTTTTAAAAAGCTTATATCTTGCTTTTTGTTGTAATTTCTTATAAAAAATATAGAATAAAGTTATCTTTCTTGTTAATGTAGCTTTAAAACATATTATTTCTAACATATATTTTCTTGTTATCTGCATTTATTCAAACGCATTTCACAGCTTAAAATACTTACAGCAGTACCCTTCGTCCGGCATTTTTCATGGAAAAATCGTTAAGCATACTACTATAATTATTCTCATGGATATTGTTGAAATGAAATAAAAAGCCAAAAATGTGTTCCATAAATAGATCAGTGTCAAAGCTTTTGAATTTTACATTTAGATATATAGGGCTTCGTTTCCATGATAACATCAATTCAAGTCAAGAAAGCACAATTTTCTATTTTAGTTTTAGTATATAAAGTAACAAATTATCAACGGAAACTGAAACATAGGTATTACAAATCAAACTGCTAGTTGTTTTTTTTAACGGCCGTAACATGTAACATTTCACCCAACTATATTCAAAATAACATTGGTTACCATCATCCATTTTCTTACATTCCGCATTACATTTCAATATAACTACATAAAAGAAGCAAGCTAATGATTATTATTCAGAGCAAAAGACTCATAAAATATTTAAGCAAATAATGGCTGTTTGAAAATAATTCAAGTAAAACAAATGCACATAATTTTGTACTTTCAAAATAAAAGCTATTAATTTCGCGTGGTAACTGACACGTAACGTCATGACGGCAATGACGTCATTTTAAGGCAACAATGTTTTGAAGCGTTTCTGCGGCAGTATATTTATTATTTCTGCATTATTAAACCATAAAGCATCAGATCGGAGACAAGTTCATGATTTGTTTGCAGAAGAATGGATATACAAACACATATAGTTTGTCGTAAACGTCGTCGTAAATCGTCAAGTTAGCTTCCGGTTGGACATGCGCACATACAAATATTAAGGTAACCTTCCTCCTTAAATGGTAATTGAGTCAATAAATTTGGTCCATTGGTCACTTACACGTGTACTACAATATTGTGTTGTTAATAATGTCGTTACATTTTCCATATAGTACGGTGGCATGTAAGTATAATAAAATAATTTGGAGAAAATTAGAACATGCAAGAAAAACAACAACAACAGCATGCGATAGTATGATTACTTATTTTTGATAAATAAAAAGTTATTAATTAATTAATATCATATTTTCTTGTGTCATATCCGATCTTGATAGTAACCGACTATTTTATTTTGTATTGAACATGAACTGTTCATTAACAAAGTTTTGTTATGCTGCTTGTCCTTGAGAACCTCCATGCTATTATGTGTATTGTAATTTAAGAGGTTCTACTTTAAAACGCATAAACCGTCTACACTAGTAATTATCAAATTAGCGAGTTAAAAATTCCTGGCTGTAAATTAATCAAAATCCTTGAAATATGTATCAGGTAACCTTAAAATTGATATGAATAAGGGAAAGTTATCAAAACTTCTTTTTGCGATAAGAACTTAAAGCGTTCTTCCCCTTGCTGTATTGTATATTAAATGCATTACGTTTAGGCCTAAATTTTGAGATTTTCGTACGTGGTGCGTGCACTGCCCATGTATGTAACATTTTCTTCGTATGCGTATATCTTCGTGTATTATCTTGTATTGTGTTTAGTTTCGTATAATGTACCTTTATACATTCCGTTGAAAAATTTGGATTGTATTTCACAAGTAAGTATGAACAAGCAGAAAAATATGTATTTTATCTTTTGTATTGTATCTTGCCGGACTACTTTCATTAATATGCATGCCCTGACACAGTTCTATAACTAACGCATATAAAACTTGACTCAGTTCTAACTACTATCAATCACTGCTGGAAATGCACATACCATAAAACGTGCTTTAAAACCCTGTAAAATATCCATTAAAATAGGAAAATCCATTAATTAACCCCATTAATTCTTTCATCACTTTTTTTAACAGGTTTCACAATATTAATGGGTTACATGTTAAAATACTATTAAAAACTCACTTTTGACCATGAATCATCCCATTAAATGGTCAGGTTCTGTACGATTTCATTTAAGAGTCAACTTAATGGCCCTTTACAGCAATTTGATGCCCATTAAATCCTACATTCTGTAAAATGTGATTCGTATATTTTCGGTTTTTTTTTTTTGGTTTTTGGCTTGCACTCCCATTGAATGCTTATAATTCCAGTCCAATATTGTTCTAAAATGGACTTTAATCACAATAAATATATACTACGCACACATCGTCTATAATATATCATGATGTTATATTTAGTTGCATTAAAGTTATTTCCCCTTGATGTAGTTACGCCATTTTTTCAAAGTTTTTCAAATTGTGTGCCTACAAAAAATCGGATTTATTTCAATGAAAGTCTGATGAAACCATATTACTTTATTGGATAACATCAGTTTACATTATTTTGGAAAGGGTAAATACGTATTGATGCATGCCACTTTTTTTTTTCCTGTCCAAATAATCAGCATTTGTATAAGGAAACGGGTGGAGTAAGGAATTTACATTATAAAATGTGTTCAGACCAATTTAGAATTTCAAATTTTCCAATCCTTGAGTAGAAACTAAGGTTTATAGAGAAGTGTACAGTACACATTATTTTGAAGATTTACAATCTGATTTGATTTTTTTTTTGTGTTGTATTGTATGTCCATATCATTCTGTGATATGTGGTTTGTACAGCGCTTTTGAACGTTTATTTTATAGATGAAAAGAGCGCTATAAAAATCTGGTAAATAATAATAATAATAATAATTTAAATTCATTTGGGACATGGATGTGGTACGCTTGATTGGAGAGGGGGAAGCTACTTGTGATGCAATCCCTCAAAAATTTGATCTTAGCTGTTCAATGCAAGAACCTGAGCACAAAGTACTGAAAAAGAGCTAAATTGTGATTGCCCATTGTGCGCTGACATTGTCATCAACAGAATCTTTTTGAATACACCTGATGCCCAATGTCTGTTCCAATAAAAACTTGATCAGAATGTTTGTTAATATTATAATGTTGATTAGTTAAAACTACCCACATGGTCACTTGATCTATTAACCCTTCTCAGTACAACACAATACAATATAATATCCATTTATTTTCTCATTTCTTATTAACATATGACAGAATAAGGATACAATATGACAAATGTTTGTACGAGACTGTTACATGTGTTGACATTACAAAATAATGAGATAATGAGAGAAAGAAGAAGAAACAAATATTCTTCTAGCATTTTACAAAACAGTACATATGTAAAGATACTATTACATGTGTAGTAATACGTACTTTAAATCAATACGGTTAATATCAATATGAAGTTGATTATCTTAAGATGTCTAATTCTGATGGCAAATTTTAATGGCCCTTAATTTGATATACCATTAAAATATTACAAACCCATTAAAATTGAATCAGACATATTCAATGAGACCATTAATCCATTTTTTATTAATTAACGGCCGTTAACAGAGTATTAAAAAGATTAATGGCCCCATTCGTTTTTACTAGTTAATGTGGAATAAAGGGGTACTTTTTAATGGCACATTAATATCATGCCAATTAAAATTTTTCATGGAGTTTTAGGGAGCCTGTTAAATTATCTTAATGTTTTTTTTATGCAGCTTTTCATGGCCATCAAAGTCATTTTAACAAGGTATGTTTTACTAGGGTTTAATATACTTATTTCACGGCTTTTTAATGCATGGCATTAAAACTATGGTCATGAAAATCCCATTAAATAGTAAGAAATAAGGGGTGAATTTTAATGATGACTTGTTAAAACTCTGTTAAAACGTTTGAAAAAATTAAGGCCAATTTCATGACCCTTTTAATAGCATGTGCATCCAGTAGTGAATAAACATTTCAGATTTCGTTCGAAAACAAATTAACAAACAAAACGTGGGGGTTGAATAATAGAAGGACCATTAAATTAATAGTTCGATCTGAAATTTTGAATTCGGATTTTGCAAGGTCGAATTGCACTTGGCGCTTGTGCGCCCCGCGATATCCAATCTTGCAAAATGCACTCGCGACGAATACAGCATCACAGATCGAGCTACCATTATAATAACTCTATTATATGAAATCAGAGTGAAAGAGCACACAGAAGGAACATCAGCTTCATAACTGTTTACACGTGTAAATATTTACCAATGCTTTCAATCATCAGTAATTTTCTGTATCGTTTCATTCCATGTATTTAACATTATAAGAAAATTGAAGTACGTGTGTTAAAAGGATAGAAATTTACTGTTAAAAGACCACTTATTTGTGGCTTTCAAAGTTTGAAAATAGTATTTCAAACCCGCTATCATAAGAAAAGTATATCTAAATGAAGACATTGTTTGTGTTTTGCTGCATTAAGCTAACAATAGGTATACCATGGTTTTTAGGTTGCAATACATTATAAAAGTTCATTTAGCATTTCCACTGTCATCATTATCTTTATAATCGGAATCAAGTAAGTATGTAGGTATGGCGTTTAGTGCACATCTTAATCGTGGCCTAAACAATATATAATCTATTCAAACCGTATTTTTTCTAGTAACACAAAGGCAAACAAACTAAAAGTTTCAAGGTGATCTAAATATCGTTAAATTTCTTTTAAAATGTGAGTTTACCTGGCATTTTCTAATATCATAAGTAACATCACTCATTCTAAAAAGAAGAAAGCTACCATAAGAGACTCAATTTCATCAATGTTTATAGAACTGTGTAACTATAGAAATATGTATGTGTGTGGCAATCTTGTAACATTCTTTCAGTAGAAATCTGAGGTGAGTTACTGTTACAAGAATATAAGCTCAATTAGAACATCCCAGATTTGACCCATATATATTTATTATCTGCACTAGGACCAAATAATACAATAATCTCTTCCATCGCTAGTGCCGCAATCGGTAAAACTATCTATGCGGCAAATGTTTTATTCTGCTACAATGTTTTAATGGGATATTGTATTCTTAAGTTATACTTGTTGACTTCCTCACATAACAATCGTGTATTCACTTTTCCTCTTTTTAACTGTCTTAAACTTATATATTAAACTGACTGACACCTTCGACGTATTAACGTTTTATTTATATATTGTAACTCATTTTGACCTATAAAATTCCAAACTTAACATTCACACATGCTCTCTGAAAGTTTATGTAAGTAACTCTGGTCAAGCGGTCTGGTATAAATTGTTTTTATCTATCTTACATCTGATGAAAACCCAATGTTCCTTCTGCTTGTGGCTATTTATGACATGTGATAAGTCATGTTTTGAGCAATTTGCAGTATCGGTAGATAGTCATCAATTTGAATAAAATTTCGATTTGTGCATGGACATAGGTGCCTTTAAACGTTATAAATTATTGTTAGTGCTCTCTCTCTCTCTCTCTCTCTCTCTCTCTCTCTCTCTCTCTCAATATCTCTCTCTGTAACTATCAGTTGTTGGAAAACCCACCCAGTAACGCAAATATACTTTTTAGAAGGAATTTATATCTCAAAATGTTAACTTCAGACTAAATTTCGTATCAGGTTACCAAAAGGAGAATAAAATGAAGACAAGTTCCCCTTATATATTTATATCGGTTATTGACATGAATACATGCACATACATGCTGTAGCGTGATGAAGGTATCTTGCATTATACCCGATATAAATGCATATAAATGAGGAATGTTTGGAAAGACGTTTTCTTACGAGTTTAGGTATCTAACAATGCGGTAAAGATATTAACAATAACAACATTTCACCAAATATTCTACAAAACCCCATGCTGACATGGTGCAACCGCTACACTATGTTTATTAACAAATGTTGAATGCAGTGAAACAAAATTGACATCGAAAGTAAATAAATCACTTTTTATCCCAGTTACGTGAAGATTGGATGAATCAAAGACATTTCAAATTAATGTAAGATATGGTTAAGACACATGCATCGTTATTCACTTGACAGAAACACAACATTTACAATAAGATGCTGCCGGCAACTCGTATTAAAGAGGTTTGATAAGGAATCCCGTAAACATATTTGTATTACCTTTGTTCATGTACTGTGTGCCATTACAAGAACAAAGGTGTATGACGTCATTTCTCTTGAGGTTAAATGTTCCTGCAGCTATGGAGGAGTAGTTGTCGTCATATCGCTTCATGTATATATTAAAATGTGCAACCCCATTGACACACAACTGGCAAGAAGCTGTATGGCGGCCTGAACGATCTAGTGTTAATACGACAACCAGATGGTACAGCCCGGGTATAGAAGTTGTAAATGTACCATATGCGCTGTCATAGTTATTACCAATGTTCACCAGGACGTTTGGAAACCTTATACCTGACTCTCCATATGTACTATTGTCAATGTTAGTTGCGGTAAATGCTACGTTGGCGTCTGCAAGAAGAAACGATAAAGCGCAACTCGTAAATAATTTCAATATAATCTGTAAAAAAATGATAAAGCAACGATTCATTACGAACAGAGTCTCTCAAAAATTATATGTTGCTGAACAGTTAAGTATTTCATGTGTCTGCGGGAAAACAGTGCCTATTTCCCTATTATTCGATCTATGTTTTATATGGCGTTAAAGCCAGCACTGTGGTCTATACTTCTGTCAGTAACTTAATTGCACACCTGTCTTCGTGGAATTCATACGTGCATTGACTTATCTGTCGTAAATGTCTGGCAAATGTTCAGCAATTCAGAGATTTATAACGACTGTCTTATACGGTGTCATGTTGGGGAACTGGTTGGACAAAACGACCTCTAGACTTGTGTATGTCTATAAGTTCCCCGCGGAGCTAAATGAGTGTGTGTTTTGTAACATGTACCCTTTTACAGGTATTTACCTTTTATGTAAATATTTCTCTTTTATTTAGGTTAAACAACTGGCTTAAGAGGAAAATACATGTAGCAAATCTTCATAACTAATTCTGACGCAAAATAATATAAACATTCCTATGGTTTATTGTTATTTTCAATGTGTTTTCTATCAAATACGCAAATAGAACGAGAAGTAAAATTCCAAGTTAATGCATGAGAGTTCAAAATATCTTATTTCAAATTATTGTTATGTACATTAAAATATTATTTTCTTAATTTCCAATAATTGTTTTCTCTAATATGTTTCAAATGTTTAGATATTTGAGTAATTTGAATACAGTTTGAATCTGCTGTTTGGTAACAACGTAAATATTCATAAAATCTAAAAACGTTTTCATCCTTTCCGTTATAAAATATACAAATGATAAGCACAAGGTAGGCAACGAATTAGTAATAATTATTGTTAAACGTACGTATTAAATGCATGAGCGTGCGAAACACCTTGTCAACATACATTTATCAATCGTTTGAAACCCAGAAATATTTATGCAGGAATATTAAAGACTGAAAATATTCACCAGGGCATTGCTGCTTATTGCATAGGGTTATTTGTTCACTGCTACCCAAACATTGTTTCCCGAACTTTGATGGTGCCGGATCTGTACAAGAGCGATTTCGGGATTGAGTGCCTCCTCCACAACTTTCGCTGCAAGTGCTCCAGTCGCCCCAGGTGGACCATTCTCCATCTGTAAAAATGTTAATAACGTTAGTTTTAAAAGAACATTCACCATGGACACCTTTTGATTTTAGAGTGGGTTATTTCTAGACAATGATCACGGTCATTTTCAATCGAAGAGATCAGAAGTAAGTTTGAAGTGGTTGGACAATCCATCCGTCTTTTGATAATTTGACTTCCGCTGAACTTCAACTTATGATTACCAAACCGGAATTGCTTCGGTTTTATTATGCTCAATGCATGGTTGCTTGTGAATGTCCAAATTGTTCATGTGTACATTGTTGGCTATATCATGTGGTCTGATAAATTCTGTAATTAATGTTTTGCTGATTTACTATACACCTATGCTATCATTATTATGTCTCAGATCAGACAGGTCTGCATTACCCTCCTGTTCGCTTACGTTGTACATAAGATCAGCATACCTTTTTGATCTGCTAATTCATTTTCTAGATATTCGATCCTCGTCGTAACTTCCTTGAATTTGATTTCAGTTTCTGTCTTCAGTTGTCTCAGCCTCAACTGAAACGTAAGAAAACTATAGACCTGAGCTGATGTGTGTCAATATCCGTTATTCTAATAATCGGTTAATCGTCAAATGTTTCGATCAGTTAACCAATGCATAAAATCAAACTAAATAATATTATGCTACATCTATTTTTACATTGATGCATTTCGATTTCACCCTATCCGCGCTTCAGTAATTCTTCGGATATCCGCTGCTCATACCGCAACGGACATTTATAGCTGTTTATATTTTAGCTGTTTCTATCAGAAATAGTGGCGATAGTCAGAAAATATAGAATTGCAAATGCTTGAAGTGTGATAGCCAGCACTTGTCTATAAATCATGAAAATTGTACCACCTAGGAAAAATCAGTAACTTTATTCAAATATCTCATGAAGTTAAATGATTACGAAATGTAAACCAATTGTTCGTAAAGTTAGGATTAGCGAGTTACACACCCTCGAGGTGTTATGATTGTCGTAGCATATCTTTCATCACATTTATCATTTTACACTGCATTTTCCCCACAAAGCAGACGTTTTATATTTCATTATTTTGATCTCTTATAATTTTAAGAAAAGATAATGCGACTGACCAGTTACCGACTTTACTTAAAAATGAGCGGACGTTTCAGCAGTTAACAGGTTATGATAATCTCTAAAGCGTTTATAAATATAATTCATCGCATTCATTTTTCATACCAAAGTTAATTACTCATGATAGGATAGATAAGGAAATGTATTAAGTTTAATTTTGATTAAGTTACACTAAGGAAATTTAAATGGCACGTCAACTTGTTAGTGGAGGAAAAAAGAACATTACTTCAGAATGGAAGGTACCTTAGTTGACACACATCATTTTCATAGTTATTATAGGCGTGGACAGATGATATATAATATTATTATTTTCTTCACGTTTTATAATGTTATTACAAAAAGATTTAAAAGGAGAAGTCAAGTACTGAACGAGTGAATTCTTCAAACATACAAGCTAAATTAAAAACTTTATTCGAACTTACCATAAGTGCCTGCGAATCGTGTGCGTCACAAGCCTGTTCTGACCAAATATGTCCAATACTTGCACAAATCAGGAGCAAAATATGCATAAAGTGGAATACATTCATTCTGAAATGAGTAAAGAAATATGTTTATATAACACTTCCCTTTATCCGTCTATTTGAAACGGATTACGTACGAGTACAGGAAAATTTATAACAAGGAAGTGATCCGACAAACCGTGTTAAAAGCTATTAATCTTACAATATGAAATTTGCAAGGGGTTTAAATTACATTTCAAACATCTTTTCAGCTGCAAAATCTCTACTTTTGTTACTTTATAAAAACAGACTATCATATTGCATGATCATAACCTCTTTAATCGATTCAAGATTTTTAGGATAAAGCTACTCGCTCGCAGTTTTGTAAAAGGTTTATCTTTTTAATTTGGATGGCAAATGTACATATGACATTAACTAAGTAGAAACTGATATTAACTGGTAAATTAGATATTTCTAAAATAAATAAAATAAAAAATGCAAAATGTTAATACGTTTAGTTCATTTGGAATTCTGCACCGCTTTATTGATCATCAAAAATTGGTCGGTAGCATCTTGGTACGGTTCGCTCTCTCTTTTGTTTTAATGTTTTCCTTTTGAATGATTTATGAAGTCACAATGGAGCTGAAAATAAAACAGAACAGTTGAACAACTTATTCTCATTAACCATTTACCAAAGCTGGCCTGTAGCATCCTGTAAAGATTATTCAAACGGTTCTGGTTACCTGACGTTAGGGGCCATCATCACTAAAATATAAATCTGGTCATCTTAAAAAAAAACTTTACAAGAATTATATATGTCATTTTTTGATGGAAACTCTCGAGCAATGGAGTGTTTGACAATGTTTGAAATAACTTAATTTGTCTTCACCTCAATATATGAACAACAGCTTAAATTACGTAAAGGTATACTTTGATATCTCAATTGATCCTTTAGGACACAACTATGCTTTACTAATTTTCTCAAGTCGCGTTTTAGATTTTACGATTAAGATTGCTAAAAATGTAAAATATTGTTCAAGTACAGTCACTGACAGCGAGGTCAAAACGAACGGATACAGCAAGGAAAAAACGAACGGATACAGCGAGGACAAAACGAACGGATAAAGGAAAACACGAACACATTAGGCAATGCCCAGAAACGGCCAAAATATTCGAATGATACATTTATTTATATCTTTCCTCTGTCTAAGTTATATACTGCTGATAAACCAGCAGGTTTACAAATGAAAGCTGGTCTTACTGACAGTGTTTTCTGTTTATAATATTTGCAGTTTTGCAGTGCTCATGACCATCGATTTTCATTAATGGAATCAATATTATTGTAACCAATAACACACAAGCCAACAATACTCAATAATGAGTATGGACATAATAAGTGGTGTCGATAATCATGATAATATAGTAATTATTTCAAATATCTAATATTTTTAATTGAAATTTTAATGGTTTTTACAACCATGCCACATCATCTTGATTGCACATGTTTATATTGGGCATCCCTTGGTAAAATTTTCTGTAGCAGAAATTTCACAAATATATGTCTCACAAGTTCTAAAATGCCAATGTGGCAAACTTAAGTGGAAACATTCGAACAATGAATGTAAAGCAATTGTACTAATACCACGGAAAACAGGCATTCAAACAATAAACGTGTAGACAGTTTAGTATATTAAGACGATCAATTAAAGTAAACTTGCAATTCATGTATTTTGCAAGTTCCTGTTTGTGTCTTTGAAGAGCAATCCAGCTTTTTTATTATTAAAAACGGAAAGGAAGGATCTCAATGTGTTTTATTATATTAAGTATTACAATTTTCTTGTATTTGCAAGATAAAAATCTTGTTTACAGTTTGCTAGTTTATACATTATAAGAATATGTGACTATTAAAATAAAAAAAATGCTAGGTTTTACCGAGATGAGTAATTGTTAATGTTTTACTCTTTATTTTTAAACAAACTGCTTTCTTTTGAGTTTTAAGTTCTTTGTTTTACAGTTGGCTTTACTGAGGTTTAAAAAATATGTTAACTAAAATACTTTTGCCATTAGCATAGAAATTTTAATCATCTAAAAGAAGAACAAAAATTTTCAAAGTTTGAGAAATAAAGAGTAATGAAAAATTTAATCACGTTAAAGTAAAAACTAAGAGAAGTAAAAGATTTAAATTAATCCTCTTTTCAATGTTTTCATTTTCTAAACAACATCTAAACATCGTCAGTATGTGCTGCTTTTTGTGACGTCAACTTGTCTATAATAATTCTATTTCACAAGGCAGAATGGCATTAAAATAAAAGAAAAACGCCGAATTGTATACCAAACATTTACAATGCAGCTAATGCGTTTACGTTTTCTGTCATTTTATTGCACAGTCAGGGGTGTATATTTTCTTTCAAATACTGCACAAATATGATTGAAACGTCTGTCGGGTATCATGTTTACTAACATGGCTTGATCTTGTAAAATGATTCAGTTAAATCTCAATTTTCTCATCAGATTTATCACAATCCTTCTGACAATTTCACCTTTTCAGAAGAAAGATATGGAAAAAAAACAAGAGGGCCAAGATGGCCCTAGGTCGCTCTCCTGAGAAACACACCGTAACACAACATATTAAACAGAGTAAACATGTTTGACCTAGTGATTTCATGGAAAAAAATATTCTGACCAATTATCATTAAAATTGGAGCAAAAATCTTGAGTATAAGTAAGTATTTTCTTTGATTTGACCTAGTGACCTAGTTTTTGACCCCAGATGACCCATATTCGAACTTGACCTAGATTTTACCAAGGCTATCATTCTGACCAAATTTCATGAAGATCAATTGAAAAATACAGCCTTTATCGCATACACAAGGTTTATCTTTGATTTGACCTAGTGACCTACTTTTTGACCCAAGATGACCCTTTTCAAATTCGGCCTAGATTTCATTAAGGTTATCATTCTGTCTAAAATTCATGAAGATTAATTGAAAAATACAGCCTCTATCGCATACACAAGGTTTTTCTTTTATTTGACCTAGTGACCTAGTTTGTGAACCTAGATGACCCATTTTCAAATTCGACCTAGATTTGATCAAGGTAATCATTCTGACCAAAATTCATGAAGATTAATTGAAAAATACAGCCTCTATCGCATACACAAGGTTTTTCTTTTATTTGACCTAGTGACCTAGTTTTTGACCACAGATGACCCATATTTAAACTTGGCCTAGATTTCATCAAGATAATTACTCTGACCAAAATTCATGAAGCTTAATTGAAAAATACAGCCTCTATCGCATACACAAGGTTTTTCTTTGATTAGACCTAGTGACCTAGTTTTTGAACCCAGATGACCCATTTTCAAACTTGGCCTAGATTTTATCAAGGTTATCATTCTGACCAAAATTCATGAAGATTAATTGAAAAATACAGCCTCTATCGCATACACAAGGTTTTTCTTTGATTTGACCTAATGACCTAGTTTTTGACCCCAGATGACCCATTTTCGAACTCGGCCTAGATTTCATCAAGGTTATCATTCTGACCAAATGTCATGAAGATCAGTTGAAAAATACAGCCTCTATCGCATACACAAGCTAAATGTTGACAGACGCCATCACAAAAACTCACCTGAGCAGCATTGCTCAGGTGAGCTAAAAAGAAAAAAAGAAAAAAGAAACATATATTCAGATCGGATTGCTTCTAACTCGATATCGCAGGCATCTAACACTGACAACGATGAAAAAAAAATAGTAAGTTTCACATTTTATTTACTTAACAAAGAAACCTTTATAATATAACATGCGTAATAAATGAAATTCAACAGAAAATAGAAGTTTTTACGCTTGATTAAGGTGATATCTATGCATTGTCTGTTTCTGAAGCATTTCGCATCTTATTTCATCACATTTGTCAGTTATGATGTGCATTTTAAAACTTCATTGTTACCTCCACTGTTGTTTCACTTCCTGTCATCTTCCAGTTCCGATTACCAGAATGCAAAAACCAGTAAGAGACTTACTTACCTCCTTAATTACTATGTAAATAACTGATAAACATAGATTTAATAGGGGCCTCCGTGGACGACTGGTTAAGGTCGCTGACTTCAAATCACTTGCCCCTCATAGAGTTGGGTCGAGCCTCATTCGGGGCGTTGAATTCTTCATGCGAGGAAGCCATCCATCTGCCTTACGGAAGGTCGATGGGTCTTCCCAGGTGCCCGCTCGTGATGAAATAATGCACGGAGGGGCACCTGCGGTCTTTCTCCACCATAAAAGCTAGAAAGTCGCCATACGACCTATAATTGTGACGGTGTGACGTTATACCCAACAAAATAAATAAATAAATAAATATATTCAATTTCTTGTCACAGAACTGAACAAAGAATGTTGTCTCCCTTCATTTCCGCGCTTAATTGAATAATAGTTGTTTAATGCTTATTAGCAAAAAAAAACCAAACAAGTTTAAAATACTAAAAGAATTACAGTTTAAACTTTACATGTACAGGCACGCCTAACGAACCTGGTATGAAGAAATATGACACACAGCTGCACAGATGAAAACCAGTGTTTTAATCCTAGATTAAATATGTAGTCAAAAAGGAGCCCCTTTGAAATGATATATACACAATGGAGACCGACCATAAGTCTAGAACTACGTTTCTACATTTTAGAACTTACTTTTGTATCTTAAAATATATACTTTCGTTCTGTTTTATGTTACGAGTTATTAAACGTGCAATATTTTCTTAAGACAAGAGGAAATAATTTTGAAATTTTGAATTGAACAATAAAAATAGTAAACATTGAAATATTTGTCTCTTTAACGTGAGAGTAGAAAATTATTTTTTCCCCCGTTATCAAAGATCTAAAACATGAAAAAGTTAGCACTTCTTTTACTGTTTTCTCTTTTCTTAAATTTTAATTTGTATTCACTGTTGTGTGCAATCAGATTTATTTTAATTCTATTGTGTTTCTTTTTTCATGAAGAAAAGTGTGGTAATAATAAAACAATAGTAACAAGTTGATTTAAAAGTGTTCAGCTTGCAGTGCCTCACCCGCCATTCCTTTTAATCTGCTTATGAATCGAAGTTTTAAACAAATTATGTTTTCCATTGTGTTCTTTTGGCCTTTGACAGGTATGTCTCCTTCAATATGTGATTCGAGCAATAACTACAGGTTTCAATTCTGCAAATCCATCAAGGAGCTAAAATACGTATAAGTTAGCAACTGAACTGGATCTGTGTCTTTTCTTCGTATAATTGATATGTTTATTACATTTTTTTCACTAAATGTTTGTCTTGTCTACAGGAAGATATTGTATTTAGTAAAAATCGGATCCGTATAATACAGTGATAGTTTGGAAAAAAAATGTTCGTAAGAATAGACCAACTTGCAGCGAAGCACACATTCCTTTTTACTACTATTTTAATAAGCAGTACTGATCAGAATGTATGCTATTACAATTATATTTTTTCTTTACCTGTGACAATTTTATATGTAATAAGACCGCCCATATTTCACCTTGGAGACTTGTATAAAAGTTTTAAGGTTGTAATAGAATAGATGACAGCGAAAGAACAGTGGTTAATATAATTATTTTTATTATTATTATTATTATACCAGATTTATATAGCGCCCTTTTCATGATCAATTTCACGTTCAAAGGCGCTTTACATAGTTCAAATGCAGCCACACAGGGCGCATAATTCATCCTCTACTAGTACAGACACAGAGCGATCTGACCAGAGGGACAGAGTGAGAAAAAGCCCCCATGACAGAGAGATCAGAAATCAGATACAGACTTGTCCGGCTTACTTAGCCTAGCTCGTTGCGAATAGACAGCCTGGTTCTTTAACGTGTCCAGTGTATAGCACTGATACACGCAAGGATTGCCTGGGTTCCTGACCAGTACACCTCTAGTTGGGTGGGAAACACTGAAAATCGTTTCTGAAAATTCCCGGGTAGCTGCCGGGGATCGAACCCCGACCTCAGGATTGGAAGGTCAGTGTGCACCTCACAATAATATGTCAAAAATATATAAAGACACAGTAACAACAAACGCAGACATTAGTTTTTCAGAAATAAACCTGAACAGATGAAAGAGTTATATGTTTTGTTTAATGTAGGGAGACTTTGTTAAAGGCACGTGAATTTCCTTGTTGAATATTCATCCTAACTCCACTTTCCACCAACTCTCGACCCTTTTATTTACTCCCCAACCCTCCCCTGTGCTTTCCTGTATTTTGTATATAATTAAAGTGTACTTGTTCTTGGACTGTCTACAATATTTTTCCATTACAACTTTTTTTGGTGTGGGCCTACTTTACGGTATATGGCTTCATAGTGTTCTACGTAAAACCTCCACAATGAGAAAAAGTTTTAAGAAAGTTAGACTGCATCAGTTGTAAACACCTCTGCACGCGCACTTTATATCGATTTACAATAACCAAATAAACATGATAAATAAACACACACTAGTATATAACAATGTCAAAGCAATGACTGTAGTTGAACTCTCGAATATTTGGATATTAGTACAATTCACATTTTACATTACAGAGGTCATTATGTTATATAAGCGTTATACACGCGCATGCTCTCCAAATACCGGTATCATAGTTTAGATTCAACTTTTGAAACCTGAAATTATAGTACACAAAATAACGCTAGTTTAATCAATGTCCTGTTTTGAAAGTTTTATAACTGATGCACAATGACAAAGTACAAACCTATTACATAATATGATTTTTGACATCGTTCTCTCAGGTTAATGCGAAAACAGGTTTTGTTTCATGTACACAAAGACTTCTTTTTGACAGGAAAGTGGAAAATAAGATATTTGTCAACATGTATTATGCTAATTTTAAGTTCTTTTATCCGCTGTGCAGAAGAACGCTTTTGGCCGAACTGTGATTGCAGTGTCATAGTTTTTCAAATGGTTTGCATCTAGAGGTCCAAATTCCCCGGGGGAACCAACTAATTTCCATTTCCAAAACAGGGATGCCATATACAGGATATATCTTGACCCCAAGGCATTGTCTTCTTCCTACGGAAGATGGCATCCACCTTGAAAGAAACACATACATTTAAAGGTTAAGATATTTTTTGTTTAATTTTCCACCTGATGATCCACCGTCTGCGTCTTTTGATAAATGTAATGTTGCAAGCCAACAGCAAAACCAACGTTTCAATTAAGTATCAAGAGTTTATTTCAACAAATGGCTGAATGTAAAAAATGAATTTTTTCTACATATTTTCTCATTTACTTTGAATTGCTCGCTCTGTATTTACTTCTTAACATATATCATTAAAATATAGCTAACTTACGATTTCCGTAAAATGTTGTCCCTACTAAGAGGTTGTCCATCCGCATCTAAGAAGCGTTCAGGGCGAAAATTCCACGAATCTCCCCATATTTTGCTATCATGGTAGACTCGCCAGATGTTAGCGATGATCTGCAAAACACAATACAGTCTTTGCTTTTATGACAGAATTTTCCTCACTGGTGAGGAAGGTTTAACAGTAATGTACAGGGCAAATATACTCCTATCAATTACATGCTAAAATTTAGTGGTCAGCCTCACACAGCATGGAAGCAATAAATCTCCCATTAGTGTTTCATTCAAGATGCTTATCAGCCTATGTTTGTATTATTCTACAAGAAATATTTGAATTGTGAAGATCTCACAGATCATAGTAGTAGAAACATACTTCACAAAAACGGAAAAATATGAGCTATTGTAAAAATGTATAACAAGTTTATTTTACATGTTCTAAATGAAACAATTTTTATAACTGACTCTTTATATGTATCATTAATAAATTTTAAATTTTTACCAGCGAAGACCATGGTTAATATACACTGGCTGATCATGGTCTGCATTGTTTGCAGAAGGCAGATTTATTTACCTCTTTATATAATAGTCTGAACTTAAAATTTACAAAATGCAGATCTTCAAAATGCAATGTTGTCTTTATTCATAGTTGAGCCACACCGTGAAAAAAACTACACAGTTTACTGCATTTGCATGGAACTAGATCAGCATGCAAATGCATGCAGTTAATCAGGATCCATATAGTTCACTAACATTTTATCTTACTTGAATACTATTGACTATTACAAGTTCTCTTATTTTCCGAGAACTGTGTACCATTGGAACCAACTTCCCCCCAGTGTCACGGTGGGTGACTGGGAATACAGTCTGACAATTTCTAACATTTTTTTCTACCTGCAAATTGACAATATCAGATACTCGATGAATGGCAATGAACACTAATTAGCGCAAATTAAGTGATATCTTTAATGCATAAATATTAGGAATGATTTCTTCTGACAAAGCACAAATATTATCAACGGCTTCCCAGGCTACCCACCACCCTACCCTAGAGCAGTTCAGTGCCGCAGTTTGCAGCCTTGAACATGTCTCGCCCTAGTTATCCTGCTAAATCAAGTTTTAACCTTTTTATTTTACCAAAGTTATTTTTTAGTTTCTTCCACTCTAAATTTTTATCACTATATTCTTTCTCTTTATGATTTTGATGCACAAAACGTCTACGTCCCCGCAAGGGGTTCGACGGTTACGGAAGATACGGAAGATAGAATACTGTTTGAAAGCAATTTGTATGGAAGGAGCAGATTGATCAAGATCCAGACTAGTCGCAAATACAGTATGCTGGTTTTCTCATGGTGCAGCTCAATTATTAATTTTATTATTTTGCTGAATTAAGTGGCACATTAAAATGTTGCAAACTGTAATTTTGCAAATTTCTATGTTTATGTTCCTTCACTCTGTTTCTATAAAATCAGGAATGGCATTTCTTGAATGCTGAACAGGATTTTCACATGCTTTTCGTGTGCTAGAAAAAACTCATCTTTCAGGGGTGTAAGATGACTCACATGCAGACACATGATTCATGACTGAATTTAAGCAAAATTAAACAGTGGAAGCAGCTTATCATTTAACCTGGCCCTAAACTAACATTTCTATGCCCCCACTTTGGGGAGGGGGAATATAGATTTGCCCTTGTCCGTCCGTCCGTCCTTCCGAGAATGTTGTGTCACAACTAGCTCCATAGGTATTTGACGTAGAGTCACGAAACTTTACAGGAAATGTTGGTCAGCATGTGTAGTTGTGCACCTGGGGTTTCGCGTCCGGATTTATTCAATCGTGTAGGAGTTATGGCCCCTGATTTAGTAAAAAATTGGTCATTTTTATGTTGTGTCGCACGTAGCTCCAAAAGTATTTGACCTAGAGTCGCCAAAATTTACAGGAAAGTTGGTCAGCATGTGCAGTTGTGCACCTAGGGTTTCGCGTCCGGATTCATTTAGTCTTGTAGGAGTTATAGTCCCTGACCTAGGAAAAAATTGTCATTTTAATGCTTTGTAGTGCTTAGCTCCGAAAATATTTTACCTACAGTAAAGCAACTATATTTATATGTACATTACTTATGGTTATGTTTTGCTTTTTGTTTAAATAGCAACATATTGTTTTCCCAAAGTTGTTTTTGCAGATAAATTTTGAAATTTAGTGGTTTGTTTCCTTTTCTTTTCTTTTTTTTGTTAGCAGGTTTTTGTTTTACCACAGGCTGACTGTACATCAAATTCCAAGTTTTTTTTATTTATAATTTATATGTCTACAGGCATTTTATAAAAAGAAAATAAGAGTACAAATATATTTTTCTTAAATTATTCAATTGTCTATTATAAACATATAAATTATATGCTTTACAAACAATATTCTATACTTCATTAATTTTATCAAGTATCATTATATGTTTTATTATATGACGTTTAGTAGATAGTAAATATTTAATTTAAATCTTTAATTTCTGGTTTTCATTTTCCTGACACATTTTAAATCTTAAAACAATCCTTGCCCATTATTTCTTATTTCAAGTTACAAATGTTTATTAATTCTCCCAGAGTAATCTACAGGCAACATCTGGCCTAACATCATAAATAACAAACCGTGAAGGAACTAGGGGTCAAGTCCTGATAAAATGATATATCATGCGGAGGTGCTAACAGGCTGTACCGTTACCTTCTCCAGCAGAATTTTGGAAAAATCTGTCATAAAAGCAGAGAGTGAATAAAGACGTCAATTGTATGCTAAAATATAGTCAGGGTAGTTCATTTTGTTAAACATGTTAAATATATACCGAAAAACTGAGTTATATATATATATATATATATATATATATATATATATATATATATATATATATATATATATATACGAACTTTACAATGTAAGGATCACTTTACTACATGATTACATGATTACAGTAATTGCAAATTCCATACAAACAAGTGAAAAGGGAAATACACAGGTTAAAATGTGTTGTGCAAAGAAAACATTTTGTCTTCACTTTTTTTTCCACTTCTTATCTGCTTAATAGATTTTTTGTTTGTTTTTTTCTAAGAAGTCCTGAATAGGAAAAGGCAAGCCGGTGGTAATATCTAATCATTACCAAAGTCCCTTTCGGTATGTCGTAACCTTCTAAATCGTTGATATCTCTTCTACACACACGACCTACGAATGTCGGTACCACCGTCATAAGTCTGTGTACTTCGAGTTCTAATGCTTCTAGATTTGGGCAATAATTATGTCTGCATGAGTTGGCTGACGGTCTCTGGCAATGTTTTTTTTTTCAATCTCTTTAAACACCTTGTCCTGGTACTCCGGGTAGATTATTAAGCACAAAATAGTGCTTGTGCAGTTTTTAAATCCTACCAGGACTGAACTGTTTCGATATATGTCTTCTGGCCTGTTTCGTCGGGCCCTTAAGGGTGTTTCTCTTGTTGCTCTGTCTTCTGAAAAGGCATTGAGTACGTACGTTTTTGGTTCTTAAGGTTTGCTTTTTATATATTTATACATGAGCATTTTTGTGTTTTACATGCCATGCCTTTTTGTTTCCATTACGTGTGTAAGAGATTCACCTGGAGGGGATTACTTTTATTTACACCGTCCCGTGTCTTTGGAACATGGTGGGGGTAAGAGTGAGGTTGAGTGCGCACCATAAACCGGTTTAAGCTCCCCAGTGGTGTTTTTGCCACTGACCGTTCCAAGGCGGTGCCCACTGTGTTCCATTGTTTGTTTGTTTTGTCCTTATGTGTTGGCTTTGTGTGTGTGTGTGCGTGTGTGTGTGTGTGTGCGCGCGCGTGTGTGTGTGTGGTGCACGCGTCTGCGTGTTCCATTGTTTGTTCGTTTTGTCCTTGTGTATTGGCTTTGTGTGTGTGTGTATGTATGGTGCACGCGTCTGCGTGCTGGGGGCTTCGTTTTTAAGAAGGCTGCGTTTTTGGTGCGTGGCATTCCCTGTTTGATATTTGTCTTTGTTTGTTTTTTTTTTGTTATCATCGACAATGTTGTATTTATTCCTGTAATACCAACAGAGCGATAGCAGTAAAAAAATCCATGTCTCTGTTGTAAATACGTGTTCAAATAAAAAAACTCATGCAAAAGCAATCTTATCTTATTTAACATATGACTTGCTTTGAGCAAGAAATGCACACAGAATGTTTGACATGACTTATCTTGTAAGATTTATTCTAGCAATCTGTCTGTCCTGTCTGTCTATATTGAAATACAGCCATGATAATGTCACTTATACTGATATGACCTTTTTCATTATTTTATTATTATGATATTGATAAAATATATGTAGATATTTACTTTTTTATATAATACGGCCATTTTATAAAACAAACAAAACATATTTGAAATGGTAAGGGCAAAGAATGCCTTATTTTATATAATTTATAGTTGTTATCAAATGGTTCCAGTAGATAAATCTTACATTACGAACATACGTATATAACTGAGGGGATTCATGCAAAATATGTTTGAAATTATTATTATTAATGATGATGAAAAGCCATTTACTTCATTTCCCCTCTAAATAATAAATGTTAAAATTCCAGACAGTTTATTTGCATTCTATACACTATGTAGCATATATATCGTCATTATCTTACCTGTAAATCGCGGCGTTCCACCGCAATTCAACGCGAACCACCGGCACTTGACCGCGATGCGCTGCGACATGTCTTCGCAATACACTTCAATCGATTTATTGCTTCTGATCGCGGTGGAAGCTGTTAAATATATGACAAGGGCTGCCTGAAAAAACGCGCATCCCCGCGGCTCATAAAATTGTCCGCGCTAGGGTCCAATCGCGGGGAAGCACGGACTTTGAAAGATCCGCGAGCCAGGGACTGTATAGTTATCTGCAATCTTGTGTAAAAGCCAGTTAATGATAGGACTACAGACTTTTTTCCGTGTAATATCGGAACGAGACAATGGGATTAGTCAAGGTCGACAATTCATACACTCTTTATTGATGAGTTATCATCCCTATTACGACCAAATTGTGGGTCAGATATCTTTATTACTAACGATATTCCTGATATCATATGTCTATTATTTGCTGACGATGTAGCAAATTGTGCTGTAACGGCGGTTAAACTGCAACAACAGCTAAACTATGTGTATATATTTTGCCAAAATACTGGTATGTAGGTACATCTTGATAAGACGGGAATTATTGTCTTCCGTAACGGTGGCACACTTTGAAATTATAAAAAATGGTATTTCAGAGGGATGCCAGTTAATAATACTCCTGTATATAAGTATATAGAATTATTGATCACACCCAGATTATCTTGGAGTTCTGCACAGGATAAGTTAGCAGCACAAGCTCAGAAATCCACATTTCCAATCATTCGCTTTCAAAAACCATTTGGATATTTCCCTACTGAGCTTCAGTTTTTCTGACATCTCCCATACCATGCATATATAAATTCTTCTGACGAAGATACAAAACCTCCAGCAAAGTCAAAACGTTAGGAGCAGTAAGTTATAAATGGTAAATCTTTTTTTAAGCATATAGTTTGACTATGTTTTGTACGTCTAACTAAAGAATTGTCTTTTCATAGGATGTAATCAGATTTGAATTTTAAAGACAACATTCTGTAATTAAACACATTTATTTTTATACAGGTATCGGAATGTTTGCTCGTGTTCGAGGTACTTCTCCAATATGACATACTGGATATATTTTAAATCGGCTAAGGAAATAACTTCATTAGAGGACAGGAAAAATCTGCCACACAACAATTTAAAAATCGTGTCTGGAACGAACATTTTAGAAATGACACTGGTTATAAAGATGGTCGTTCGTTGATAGAGGACAATCTTTAAAATATAAAACCTCTATGTGTAGAATACTGTCGAATCTCAAACGTTTCTGGATACAAATGTGGTTCCTCAAGTTTATGTGGAGGTTCGGCTGACAAGTCCCTTCCTGCGAGCTAAAGAAGTTTCTACTGACAAATATTAACAATTTGTCAATGTGTACCCCTTTTCTGAAGACTGTTCCAAAGAAAAAATTCAGTAATATTAATTATGTTTCTGGAAATACAAAGAAATTCCTGAATCAAATTAATTATTTTAATTTTGACAGAAAATGGACAACAAAAGTTAATTTTTTACGATTTAACGCCTTTGCAGTCGGTGGGATAAGACAGCATAAACAAGCTGAAACACGACTGATATGGTTGTTGAATATTACAAATGAAGAAGCAATACATTTAGTACTGCATACTCTGTTTAAACCAAACCAATGAATTTTGAAGGATGCTGTACAATTCTTTGATAATCGAATACTATGGGGGCATTTAGCGTGTAGCCATATTCGAATTGGAAAAAATCCAAGCATTCCAGCGGACAAAACATTTAGTAGGGAATATTCAAATGAGACTATGATATTTGACTTTTTGGAAAGGTACGACGATGTCCGAAAATATGTCATTTACATTGCTTCTGACATCTTGCCTTTATCAGATATCAGGTTATTACGCCTTCGATGTTATAATCATATACTCATAACATATTTCTTGTCATCACGTATATATTTGCAGTTCCATTGTCATAATGTTCTTTGTTCAATTCAAATATACTATCAAGTATTAATATTGACAGTTTGACAACTCTCAATTTTTTTCTTGATGTCAGTGTTAAGATTATAAGGCCTTTGATAATTCAGATATTCAAAGTAAAAATTATCTTTTTAGTTTGAGACCAACACCACAGGAAAGAATTTCTAAAAATATGATACATAAAGAACACTTTATGTAAAACAGAACATAAAACAAAAATATTTAACTAGTAATGCTTCTAGTAAAACGTGACTAAAACGTGTCTGACTACTAAAATTATTTTTAGTTGTTTCGACACTTTGGAACAAAAATCGTTAACGTTTTATCTAGTGACATGTTAGTGTGGTGTGAAAACTTTTAATAAAAGCTGTTACATCATATATTATATACAGTGGTATGTCTAGGACATGCACTTATTTTTTAAAGATTAAATTATCTCGTGCGCACGACATCTCATCTCGAGCGCACGACATCTTATCTCGTGCGCAAGACATCTTATCTCGTGCGCACGACATTTTATCTTTGCGCACGATATCTTATCTCAAGCGCACGACATCTTTTCTCAAGCACATGATATCTTTTCTCGTGCGCACGACATCTTATCTCGAGCGCACGACATCTTATCTCGAGCGCATGTCATATTATCTCGTGCACACGACATCTTATCTCGTGCGCACGAAATCTTATCTCCTGCACACGAGATCTTATCTCGAGCTTACGACATCTTATCTATGTATATTAACGCCCTTTGTGTGTATTTAGGTCATCAGTAAAAACATACGGACAAGTAGATAGTTAGGGACCCGCATTTTCATATGTTATTTAAACTTCACACAAGTACATGTTTATCACATCATTTAGTAGATCAGTGCACATAATTAGTCACCCCATCTTCAAAATTAAACGAATATAATTAATAACACTGACTGCATGTTAGAATAGCAACAAATCGTGGTTCGACTGAAAATATCATTTTGCACATTGTCAGAAAAGTTGTTAAATTGCATGCATGAATTAAGGAGAACCGGGGAAATTCTTTGATATTTTGGCGAAGCCAGCATACTTATAGCGAATAAGATATGGATCAAAATAATGGCAAAGATATTCCTGTTTGTGAAGAAGACTCCAAATTTTGCATGAAAAAATGTCACTCTTAGCGTGATATTGAAGATATTTTAATGGTTGCAATACAGGTAAATTTATCAGTCTATATCCAAATCTGGATATCGAAATACCATATAACAATTTACGCAGTTTTAATTTGTGGTTGTCAATATTAGATGTTGTTTACCTTAACTAGAAAAAAGTTACATTTCGCGTGAGAAACCTTGAACTATTTGCGATGTGTGGGTAGATGCATTTATCAAAAACCTGTCAAAATGCGGATGCAGAAGTCATGCATTAAATTAAACATTGGCGAATATTTCAAACAAGATAACAACAAAAAACTAGTATATCCTTAATGTGTGATTTTTGCCTATGCAATGAAAGGATATTAGGATATTAAATAAACCAATAGATAAATAAATAAATATTGATAATAACAGCTTTGCACACGGTTCGAATACGAGATTTGTTCACAAGTGTAGCAGTTGTAATTAGGTAAGGGTTTAGATGCAGTTACCCAAACAGATGCCCAGTTGCACAACAAAATATATCATAGAATGACAGTGTTTCAGTGACAAAAATATATTGAAACATAACTATATATCTACTGCTACTGTTGATTTAAAGTTGTGTCCTGGGCTGTTGTATAGAGCAATTCACATAACTCTGATTTTTTAACATTCTATGTCTGGCATAATTCAATTTAATATTCCCCGCCGAAGGCGGAGGGATATAGTTTTGTCGTCGTCCGTCCGTCCGGAGCCATATCTAGGAAGTGGTTTAAAATATTTTAATAAAACTTCATCTGCATGTTTATCATTATAAGGAAACATGGCCTGTAAAGTTTCAGTCAGATTGCCCAAGTAATACAAGAGTTATGGTACTTTGTAGTTTCTAGTGTTAACTATATAGGGTACTATAAGTATGGCAATTTCTGCTTCATAACTTGTGACATATTTGACCTAGAACTATGAAACTTAAACTGAATTTAAACTGAATTTAGATCACCATATTGTGGCAGTGCACACATATTTTCCTCAGGATTTCTTTAGAAACTTCAGAGTTATTGCCCTCTAATTGTTTAAAAATCCACATATTTGTACATAACAAACTAACCAGTTGGTAGAATTTCATTAAACTTCTTTCATCTTTTTCCATGATCATTTATTATCAACACGTGTAGTTGTGTACCCACATCTGATCACCCCCTAGTTACACACAATCCCCCTCCCCATACCACCACCCCACATTTATTCCATTTTCTTAATGTTAAACTTTCCATAAATATTTATCAACATGCAAAGTTGTGCACTTACCCCCACCCCCTTCACCTCGCACCCCCACACGCCAACAAAAGCAACTTTTTTTCCATTTTTATTTCCATCAATATTTATTATCAACATGTGAAGTTGTAAACCCACATCCCCCGTCACTACCCACGTTCCAGATTTCTTACCTGATTGTGCAATTTTAAACATTGTCACGATCCCTGCCAAAAGGCATTCATAAACTATGAATTTAAATGATTATCGTTGTAATATGTAGTACAAATATGCTGGAATATAGCAAGAGAACGCATCTCTTGCCAAACATTTTTCAACATTTTCAAGGGGAAGCCCCAAGAAGCTAATCCGCTGTATTATAAATATATTCATCTATGATAGCAAATTTTTATATGTAACTTTTTGCATTCTTGTGTAAGATTAGAAACATAAACCTAGGGCTCTATGGAGGGGTTTAATGGGAGACGCAATCTAATGTTAAAGTTTTTGCCAGCTCAAAACGTTGGTCGTTGGTTTAAACCGTAGAAAAGTCAATCTCCCCATGTAGAGCATTAGTACTGTCAAATCGATGTGAGAATGAAAATTGCACGGAACAGGAATGCAGACTATTATATGAATTACCGTGTATACGTATATGTAAACTTGTTTTATGAAATACCCTTAATGAACCTCAAAATGTAAGGAATGTTTAAATAATGATTTCATATCATTAAATACTACAATTAGTTTTGTTTACTTAAGGGATATGATATACATACTAAAATATAAAGTCATCCTGTAAATGAGATTTTTTAAAACGTTTTCCCCATTTAGTGCCTCATCTATGTCATTTGTCTGTGTCTTATATATCAAATGCGTATCAAATGTAACTGAATAAATATTGTCTCAACAATTATTAACCTTTTAAGAAATTGCTTTCAAAAGTATATGATTAAAATGAATAAAACATAGGTCCCTTTTTGGGGCCTCATTTTAAGCTGATTAAGGTTAGCAAACCGCGTGTCTCCTTATTTTGATTCAGCATACTTCAAATTAAGAATATGCAAAGTTTCGTGCTTTCTTCACAATTACAAAAATAAACATCTTTTCTCTATAACCTATATGTTATAAATCTTTTCTTGTCAAGGACTTAAATGTATTGCGTACTCACTGAAGTTTTGCTGTTTTTTAGTAGTTTATGTATTTAAATTACTACCTTGCAAAGCCGTGTAAACGAAACAAAAGCAAAAACGGTGGCAGACGTATATTTTACTATTTAAATGTCGTGCGCTCGAGATAAGATGTCGTGCGCTCGAAATAAGATATCGCGCGCACGAGATAAGATGTCGTGACACGAGATAATTTAATCTTAAAAAAAAATAAATGCATGTCCTAAACATACTACAGTAGAATTTGACTACATTGGCCTATTTCTTTTAAAGTGACATTCGCAAAGGCTTCAAAGCAAGCTATTCCCTGAAAACTTAAATAAGAAATATCCGCGATTATCGCTTTTTTTTTCAAAATGTGGAAGAAACGGCGTAAACTAAGTTTATCAGTTTTATTATGTACATGTTTAGTGTCTTTAAAAATTAAATTACAATAGTTGTGTCATACAAATGTGATGTTTCAAGCAAGGATGTTGTTTCGTACTTTATTAAAGGAAGACCAAACAAATACATCTTAAGCCATACTTTAACCAGTCTATCGGCCCGCCTGTATTTAAGTTGCATGCATATGTCTTCAAAGATGGTGATCTGCGTTCAGATTATATAAATAACGATTCTATAAACAAAGAACCAAGAAAGGTTATAGAATTTTGAACTCATACTAAAATGGACCTGACTTAATAATTAAGGCCAGTGGCTTACATGTAATGCTCGTGCTCTTCTCAATTGTTGTAAATTTGATTTTGGTAAGGTAGTGTATTTGGGCAGGACATTAGCATCTGATCATTTACACTAATTTCTGTTCACTGAGTGTTTTATGCACGTTACATGTTTACTGAGGGTATTTTTTAAAAAGAAAAGTTTTAGCATAGGTATGAAGCCATTAAGCATACTTAGCCTAGAGAATGATATAAATATAAAAACTATTTATTACAATTGTCAAAGATTTGTATTTGCAGCAGTAAATACACATTAAGCCGAAACATATCAGAAATATTGTAGAATTATTATTACTTCCATTTGCCTAACATGGTTGCGCAACAAAGATAGACTGGAAATAAATTAATTCCGATGCCACAATACAGTTTTAAAATTTGCTTTCAGATTGTTGAAGTATCCCGAGGTCTATTAAATGGAAATAGAAAAAAAACAACAAGAAATTATATTAAAATCGAATGAAATACTCGGCGTTTAAGTTATTTCCAAATTAAAAGTGGAAAGGAGACAATTACGCAATCTTATAAAAACAATAAAAATATACATTTCTAACAGGGATCTAACTCTATGTAATGGGTTTCGGTTCGTTAAATAATCTGTTACAGAATAAAAGAAAAGCATAAATGTCATAAAATGTTACTTAAATGTTATCAACCACCTTTAAAGTATAAACACCTCTTACTTATTAAATAATATTACCTTTTAGTAGAGCCGTGTAACTTCCTCCTTTCCAAATTGATCAATTTTTACTTACGTGCATGTTAGTTTAACAGAAGAAAGAAAACTGTGTGTTATTTGTTGTTTTAATTCAGTGTTTATTTCCAATATATTTAAGTTGAATATATCATGTACATAAAGTAGAGACTTATGATTTTGATAATGTGCATGTATCAAACGGAGTAAAACGTGTGATTGAATTTCGTAGATAAATTTGAACACCAATGGCTGGATGTGATATATCGGTGCAAAAACGGGTCCTGTTGGTTTGTATTTCATTGTTGCATTTGATTTTCTTTAAGTTCCAGAAACTAATTATCGTTCTTGGCATTTTATAGGTACGATTTACCTTATATTCTTATTTATTTATATGTTGATATCTATTCTAAAAATTATTCAAGGCTAAACTTTAAATACATGGACGTACGTATTCGAATTATAACTATTGTTTGAAAAATATGTTTAAGATTTATGGTTTTCATGTTTTAAATACTATAGCACATATCTGCACCAATGTTATTGAAGAACATCATTTCGTTCCTAGTGTCACCTTTGGTACATGTAATAGTTTTATGAAGTGTTGCTGACATGTAGTACCACCAGGCTTTCGCAATGTTTCTGCTATCTAACTTAAACACTGAGCATCAAGGGAAAGTGACAACAGCTCGTTCTTTGTCTCATTTGCTTAATAATAAGGATCAAACTGTTGCGTTTATGCAAACAGCCTACAAGTTCAGAATCATATTACAAGATTTAAGTGTTAAATTTTGTATTCATGCATATATCCATGTTGTAAATTCATAGCAACGGTTATAATTTAATTATTAGATAATAGACACATGTTCAAAATCGTATAATATAACATGAAAGTATCTATAGAGTTGTCTATAAACAGCTGCTTGCCCTGATATTTGATTTATAGATTACAGGACGTAGATGGTGTACATAGTGTTCATGTAATTTGTTTAGCCTATTGGGTAATCACATACGAAATTATATTCATACAATTCATGTTTTAATTATCAAAATTCAGCCTACAAAGCATATATAATATATTTTATAGAAAATTATTTTTTGATGTTATATAGCTTTCTATGTTTCAGTGATTTTTAGAAAATGAATAATGTACGAAAATCAAATGCCTTAAGGCTCATATTATCAATAATATTTATTACATGTAAAGACCGTAAATGGTAATGGTTAAAAATGAAAAATGAAAATAAAAATGAAACATCAAGATCAATTTCGATACAATATGGATAGAATATGACAAAACTGCATGCGTTTTCCACGAATAAAATGTCTTGTAAGAAATCGAAAGAACCTTAGGAGATTCGAATTTTTATATGGTGTTCATTACTTAATTAAGTTAAAATATTATATTACTAGCGAGAAAAAAAAAAAGCTCCATCAACAAGTTTTACGTAATGGAATTCTTTCGAAGACAAGTTCTACACTATTCTTCTTGAAATCCTTCGATGAATTTTGTTTATTTATATACCTCCTCAACCTTATTCAAACATTTATATGTCATAGGGTTTGTTTTAAAATGAAAAATGCCATAGCTGTAAAATTTCTTTGAAATATGCAAACTATCCTTGTAATAGGAGATGTTATTTGTCGTCAGTTCGCATTGGGTTTATATAACATATAGAACGCATCAGCATTACCTTTTCATTGTGCATCTTCCAACATGTAACCCGAGTGTTGTTATACAATTTAGCTTGAAAATATTGCCGTACAGTTGCATTTATATCCATTCTAAACTGATGTAATTTTGAGTTTTAACCTTAAGGTATTGGACCCGTAATAGAGTATCTCCTTTTTGAAGAGTATTTAATTCCTACCATAAACCTACTTTGACTGCAATTTTCAGGAGGGCGTAGGTTCAAACCCCACTGGGACCAAATATTTTTTCTCCATGTTTTCTTTTTTTTCTAGTAAGTTTTTACTTCTTTCAAGACTAATTATGGATGAATTGTACGAAAGTGGAAATTTTTCATTTTATAAGCGATTTTTTGCTGTTTAATGTGAATTTACTTCTGAATCAGGAAGGGTAGAGTTAGACATCTTTAAAAATACTGAGTTACGTGCGGTAAAAGTTCTCTATTTTGCCTTCATTCGTTAGACTACATGTTATGGAAGAAATGCAGGTAGGTTTTACTATTGCCCCAAGGTTAGTTTTGAATGAAGTGAGCAAAATTCAAAACAGACCCACCGGATTCGACCTTAATTTTTCAATGTTGGAGTTAGAATTCTGTCTCATTAAATCTGTTTACTTGAAGCACCCTAGACAAAAATGATTTTTAAAGTTTTATTCTGTGTTTTATAATTGTTTAACAATAGTTTGATGTTTCTTTTATCAAAATTAATGTTGTATTGAATTCTCTGCAAGCGTTTTAGATAGTGGCCATCACATTGAATTTTGTCTCTTCCTGAGCGTGAGGAAATACCATATATTATGCAAAAACGGCACGGTGGAAGTTGTTTAAAATTTGCAACACAGTGTGAAACATGGTCAACTTTAAGAATATACCAAGCAAATATCATTTTTAAAACATTACTATTAGAGGTCCAATACCTTAAGAAGAAAACATATGCAACAATTTATAATAACAGTTTAAAGCCGTTCCCTGTTGGATAGTAATACGGTGTTTTGATAAGAGTTGAATTGGAAATTAAAAACAACATGCGATCTTTTTCGAATTACAGAAATGATAAAACTTTCACCGTTTGCTATCAGATACTCATTCGCTGTAACATTTTTGGAATTCAAACTCATTTTGTGTAGTTACAGATATGTAAAATTACCTAATCATATTTGGCATCACTGTAACAGAGACAGGATTCTATCAATTTTCAGACCACAAGTCAGTCACTAGGTCAAATTAGTGAGCTTTACTTCAAATTGAAGCTACCTACTTACTGTAAATCAAAATGAACTATGTGATCTTTTCATGCGTGAAGTCCGTGCAAATCATTTAATTAGAGCAATGATTTAATATACTACACATATGAGGCTAATTATATCCTATACTCAAACTTTCAGCCAGGAATTTCGTATTAAGTAAAAAGAAACAATTTATGAAATGTTTTTCAATGAATTATTGGAATATTAGTGCGTGATACATCTGGTTATTCTACAATAAAAATATCAAACTTTATTTGATATATTCTTCGCTAGTAGGATAATTTAGTCCAGATAATGTGCTACATGTAACTCGAAATGAACTCTGGACTCCTATGTGCATATTTACCTGATGTTGATGAAGTATATGTATAGCAAATGCGTTCATTAACTGTAGGAGGAGTTGAATGGGTAAACAATGAATATATACTGTTGAAATAATATTTCCAAATAGGGATATAACTCGAGACAAAACTTATCAGAAATGGAATCTTCAACGATAAGTGCATATCCGCTGTTGATGATGTATACGAAGTTTCATTTGAATCATTGGTTTTCTTTCTCTTTATACGTTAACTAATCTCAAATTGCTAACATTACTTTTATTAGTATCTTTATATATAAATAATACAAGCATTTTTATTAGCACCTTCATATATGTAAATAATGTAAATACTGTGTTGAATAAAATTTTCTTTTTTATTTCATATAATGTACACGACATTACAAATGCTACATAACTTTGCTACAATCATTTAAAGTCAATATAATTGGTAGCACAAAAAAAGATTATAGCAGGTTGATATCAAGTTCGATAATGGATTTGGTTTGTTATCTTGTAACGGAACATATTAGCTCTTGCTTGGGCTAGTAGCTGAATTTATACATGTATTTTTTGCAGACCTCTTAGTGATAGGTCTTACAAGAAACCATTTCCTGGAATGTTTTGTACATACTTTAAATCATCAACATTTTCAAATTATTACATGCATTTGTATGTACAGTCGTGACATTTAGTAGGTACCATTTACTTGCTTGGGCCGGTAATTGGATAATTCATGAGGACAAACTTTTAAATTGCTTACGAGTAACTGTCTCCAAAATAATACATCATTTGTTTCATGGCAAACATTTATTCAGTAAATTAGCCCTTGCATTAATTTTACATTTAGGTGTAAACATATCAATATATTTCATTGAATCGGTCAAGTTTTAATAATTAGGTTTACGTGCAATAAGTATGTCTATTTATTGCGCTTTATTCCCTAGTCACTTTGTTAAATATACTTCCTGTTTTATGACAATACTTTTACTTTTGCATAATTTTATACATGTATATGTTTTGCGTCGTACTTGTAAGGCATAATATGTTTACATTACAATGGTGACATAGCAAGATACACATTATATACTATAGTCTTTTATATTTTCTTCTTCATAGGAATAAACACTGTATATGGCGTTTGTTACGCCATTTGTATATAAGAGATTTAGTTAATGGATATTCTACACGTATTTGTTGTAATGGGTGCCTCTCTCACTTCCACCGTTTTCGGTAATTCCGTAGAAAATGTGGGGGAAGACAGCTCTCTTTCAAGTCCTATCTTTTTGGGCATTTCTAAAGAAACCTCCACATCTTATTTACATTATTTACCTTTATAAGATTATGTTGCTTTGTAAAACATTTCAGAAACATGTTTCTTTCATACAATGAACATAATTTATGTTATAAGTTTTTCTACTTTTCTGAATAAACAAGTTCATTTCTTGACTATTTAACCACTTTTATGTTTGTTGATTTCTCCTATAGATGGCAATAAATATCAATACACACTTTGTATTGACATGTTTTGTAACTGCAACTTCAAACTCATTTTGTGTAGTAACGTATATTTCAAATTACCTTAACAAACACACACAAGAATTATATCAATTTTCAGACCACCAATCAGCCCTAGTATCTATCAGTGAGTTTTAGATCAAATTGACACTACCTATTTACGGTTAATATAGATGAAATAATTGATCTTCTCATCTGTGAGGTCCGTGAAAAGCATTTAAACAGAATAAGGACTTAATACACTACACAAATGAACATGTAGCCTAAACTAAAAGATTTAGACCAGGATATAAAGTCAAACAAATAATAACAACCCATGAAATGTTTATGAATGATCTGTAGAAATATTAGTGTGTAATATATCTGATTATTTTGCATAAGAAATATCAAATATATTTTTCGGTGGTAGGACACAACTTAGTCCAGATATTGTGCTAACTCGAAACAAATCCGGACTGATATACGTATGTTCACGATGTTGATGAAGAAAATTTATTCCAATTTTCATTAACCGTGGGAGAAGTTGCATGGGTCACGATGTACAGACACTGTTGAAAGGTATAAAATCCCAGAAGATATATAACTGAAAAAGGAGTAATCAGATATTGAACAATCTATGACATGCGCATGTTCGCTGTTAATGATGTATACTTTGTCAAAGTTTCATTTGAATCATATTGAAACTGTAGGAGGCATTGAGTACACACGGTACAAATTATATTATAATATTCTAAATTTTAAGAAAATGGCATTATCCAAACATTTTTTACTAACCTCCCATCAATATCAGCATGTCCAATTAATGGTAATAATATACACCAAGTATCTTTTTTAAGTGAAAGGAAAACAAGTGATACGTATTTATAGTATTGTAAAGTCCACAAAGGGGAATAACACTTGTACAAATAATTTGACACAATGTTCCCGAAATTATGTTCATGGCCATTTCATATACATGTAAATGCATTGGCACTACAGTCACGAACTCCACTGTATATGTCACATATTTAAGTTAAAAAAAAAAACGAAATAATCATTGAGCAAAAGAGCTGAATTGATTAAAAAGACAATTTCTAATATCCTCTTCTCCCCATATACTGTTTATAAAATTACATGCAACATGTAATAAAAGAATGGCATATAACGTTTACCCTAGCCTATTATCAACTCCTAACCGAAATTATGTACTTTTGCATGTCCCTTTTTTGAATTTTGAAGCAGCCCGTCTGCTGTACTTTTCCGCTGCAGTTTCTTTTTGTTGTAGGACTACATTCCGATGCAATGATCTCTGGCTGTGATTGGGATCTCTGTGCTTCCTGGAATTTACCATCGCCTTTCAGATGTTTTATGTCCCGAAGGTGGGCATATTAAAACGCACCGTCCGTTCTTGTTTGTGTGCGTGTGTGTATGTGTGTTTGTTTCCGTGCGTGTAAATTGTTGTCCGGACTGTATCTCGGCCATGAATAAAGGGAATTTGAAATGACTTTGCATAAATGTTTATCATAATGTGACAATGTGTCATGCTCATGACCCTGACCCCCTAGCTCCAAGGTCAAAGTCACACTCAGAGGTTAACAGTGTCTGTTTCGTGTCCTGTTCATAACATTCCCATTCATTAAGGGTTTTTAAAATAACATGGCATAAATGGTCCCCATAATTAGACCACGTGTCATGCGTAAGATCAAAATCCCTACCTCCAATGTCAAGGTCACACTTAGAAGTAAAATTTTAACATGGTCTGTTTCTTCTCTGAGCCATATATCAAGGGATTTAAAAATAATAATAAAATGTTAACACTATTGAGGAGTTTAGCGCTTATGACCCTGATCTCTCAGGTCAAGTTCAATGTCACAAAATGGTTCATATCTAAATTGTCCTGACGTATTTTTCACAGACAACTGTAGCATTCTTAGTTAACACTTGTTCTAAATGACTACACAATGATGTATAAGTAAACGCAATGGGATAACATACATTAAAACCGGAAGTTTATATTATTACTTGATGTAACTAGATATGACATTTAATTGTAATTGCAGCCCGAAACAAACACATTTACTTTACATATCAAGAAGGTTATTTGCAATTAGATATGCAAATATTCAGGTTGGCCAACCCTCGTGGCTTTTTGGTATTGTAAACACTCGGAAAATCCCTAGATATATGTATCATTTTGGTTTGTAATTTTCATGTTACTCAATAGATGTTAATAAAGTAAAAGGTGTCGAGTACAGAAAACCGAGTGCTTTCCTCCTTAGAAACGCTATGCCACTCTTATATTAAATACTGTCTGCAAACACTTGGTCTGAGAAACAAATAATTGTGCAAACTGCATAAGACAAGTGTCTTGAATTTCTAGTTAACACATTATGGACGCTCTTTATTTTACCAAGTATGTCAAGTATTGATTGGTGATCTCGTGGATAAGTTGTCGGCCGCTCAGTCCAGGGCTCGTGGGTTCGAGCCCCTTTTGGGTCACGACCATGATTTCTCATATGATACCAGTACTATTTTTTTCCAGGAAGCTGACCTGAGAGTGGTTATAATAAATGACGATATCTAATTACAGAAAAAAAAATGCAGCATTAAGCATTTGAAACCCAATTAATGAAAGAACATAAACATATTTTATCAACGGACAAAGTTAAAATGAATGAAAGAAATTATGAAAAATTTAAAATATTTTTTGTTATCAATTTACGAAAGAATTAAACTTATATTAGTGACTACAGTCGTGATTAAAATGTTGCAGTTGTTTCTTTTATATAAACAAAAAAGGCAACTGTGCTTCCATTTTCTGTACTGATTGACGATATCATTATATTCATTTTAATCTCTCACTATCGAGTAAATGAGATGTGAGGTCATATCAGTGTGTAGATAAAGATACAAATACCGAATTAAAGACAACTCTTGAAGACATTAAAAGCAGTAGCATATAGATGGTAAGTCCTTCCTTAGGCAAATATTTTGACAATGTATTTTGTACGTCAAAGATTCTTTTCAGCCTAGACAAGCATATGAAATTCAGTTAGTTTAAAATGTATAGTATATTTCACAGGAAGTAATGAGATTTGCATTTTATAAACAAGATTTTCTAATTAAACCAAATTGTCTTTATTCAGGTATTGGCAGGTTTGTCCGTGTTCGTGGTATTTCTGCTGTTTATCATACTGGACATAGGTGTAACAGGAAACGGAAATCACTTCATTAGAAAACAGCAAGATTCTGCCATACAACAATTTGAACATAGTGTCTGGAACCAACATCTTACAAATGACATAGATTATAATGGTGGTCGTTTGTTGACAGAGGACAATGTAGAGATTCTAAAACCTCTAAGTGTAGAGCACTGTCAAAGTCAGAGCTTTTTGGTTTACAAATGCGATTCCTCAAGCTATTGTGGAGGTTGGGCTGACCGTCAGAAGGGCATTGTGTCATCTTTTCTCCTGGCATTGTTAACAAATAGGACTTTTATCGTCGATATGACAAGTCCATGCAAGCTTAAGAGCTTTCTGCTGCCAAATATTTACAATTGGTCAATGTGTACTGCTTTTCTGGAGACTGTCTCGAAGAAAAATTTCAGTTACTTTAAATATGTATATGGAAATACAAGAAAGAAATTCGTCAATCAAATCAAAAGTTTTAATTTTGACAAAAACTGGACAAAAAGAGTAGTAATTTTACGATTTAATGCAAATACAATCAATGGAATAAGACAACACAAACAAGCTAAAACACGACTGAAATGGTTGATGAATGTAACAAATGCAGAAGCAATGCATTTAGTGCTGCACACTCTGTTTAAACCAAACCAAAGAATATTGAAGGATGCCGTACAATTCTATGATAATCGAATACTAGGAAGGCATTTAGTATGTAGCCATATTCGAATTGGGAAAAATCCAAGTATTCCGGCAGATAATACACGTGCAAGAAAACCAAATGAAACTGTGATATTTGAGTTTTTGGATAGGTACGATGATGACCGGAAACATGCCATTTACATTGCTTCTGATTCAGACGATATAAAAAGACATGCTGAGATCAGATTTAAATCATTTGTTAATATAAATCGAACAATTGTTCATATTGATCGGCTAGGGAAGTTAAGGCCTTTTACTAAAGAAGCTTGTGAAGGATTTTATTCAGTACTTTTTGAACAACTAATCCTCACACTGTGTGACACACTTGTTTTGACACCTAGTGGCTTTGGATCCACGGCGGCGTATTTAAGAGGCGTCTCTGACAATCTATATATGTTTCAACCGGAAACACAAAGAATACTAAAATTAAATGTAACCTTCTAAACAATTTAATTTTCGTTTAAAAGGGTAATTTTCCATAGAGGGGACAAAATATCAGATATAAAGTTAAAATTATCACATCGTTGATGTTGTTATCATATACTTATCATATACTTCTTGTTATTCTTGCAGCTTTCTGTAATAACATTGTTCGATCGATATAACATTTTAATTGTAAATATCAAAAGTTAACAACTGTCGGTCTTATCTAGATGCTTATACGACTTATCGTTAGTTTCAGATATTCACCTGAAAGTATTGGTACATTTTTGTGGCATATTTGTCAAAGGTCAAAGTTACAGGGATTACTTCAACATCCAACATTTTTATATCTACTACAGTGTGCTGCTGCTGCATGTGTCTTAGTAACACTAATCCAAATCTCTCACCCCATACCCTCATATCAACCGATCATCTCCGCCTCTGTATAATTATCATTAGTTTTATCAATTTCACTTCAGTATGTGATATTTTATCACAGTATTCTTTAATAAGACCAAGTAACTCGAACTCCAGGGATGCTATGCTTAGGCCATTTACTATAATATGCCTTATCCCTGAGTTCCAGACACACTCAGTTTTGTTGAATAAAAAAGACAAAATATACCAGTAAAGATCGATCGTTCTATCATATGGCGAATGCAATAAAGCATGTACTCTTATCTAAACCTGTACTAAACCTGTATTTCCTGACAGTCCGGAATGAAATAAAATTAAGTGATAATTATGTCACTAGCTGGACTACATCAACATTACCTTTTGACAATATAAACCGTTTTCTGAACAACGTTAGTTTCACTCTGTTTTTCATGCCGCTATCAAAACCGTTTTACTTCTTTACAAGGTAAGAGACCAACAATTCAAAAATATGAACAGGGAACATACTAGCACTAAGGTAATCGTAATATGGGTATAAGGTATTGTTTAGGTCGTTCCGATCGGTCAGTTATGTAAACCAATAAGATGAGAGGTATTAAATATTATATATATATATTGCTTTAAGTTATCAGCCTAATGACGAATCAGTAAATTTGACCTATTATCTCTTATCAAGTGTTAAGTTATTGTAAATGCAAAAACGTTATGAAGTTATTATCATTTTAAATCAACGACTGACAGGATGATGTTCAGATTGTGATCGACTTATTGTGATTGATAATTTAACCGTTACCCTGCTAGCGGAAAGTGGTTTTGCCTTTGCGACCAGTGCAGACGAAGATCAGGACGCGCAGGCTGATTATGGTCTGCACTGTTCGCTATTCAGTGAGTAAATCACCCCTTTGAATAATAAGCGGTAGTGCCCAAATTGAATAATGGACCAATCCATTTAAAAAATAATTAGCAGGGTAAAGGTTCATGAATTAGTATGTTGCCGATATAGTGGTGACGAATATGAAACGTGATAGATAAGACTGATATAAGATGAACAATAAAATGAATTGGAGATTTAATGATGACAACAAAACTTATACTTGTATATGCACTGTTTTGATACCCTATCGTAACTGAAGTGGGAAAATAAGCTGTAGATAGCTCATATCAAAAATGAATTTGCTTTCATCCTGAGGTAAAATACTACCGAAATCGCCAGTTTTACAACTGATTGTGTCGCAGTTGACTTTTCTTCGACGATGTATGACCTCTTTGAGTCGAATCGCCGTTAAAGTCAAGCCATTAACTAAATTCTTAATGTTTCTAGAGGCATAAAAAGCCATCTTAATATGCGAGCACATAATTAGGGGTAAGCCCTATTGTTTGAGAAAATAAGTCAACTAACACCAAACCATAAAAAGAAAGGGTTGCTGCACATGAAAATTTAACAACAACTAAAACATGTATATTCCATTACAAACAATTGTCAAATAACTGATATTTAAATTGAATTTTGGAAATTGACTGCATAAAGGAAATACACTCTCGGACAGTCCAATGCCATTGAAAACTCGCCATATTTAAAGAACTGTCACATATTTTAATTTTGATGCAATTGCCAGAATGTTCAAGTGCTGAAACTTCACATAACTAAGCAGAATGTAGTTTTCAGCAATCGTTTACTTTCATTTCTTTACAGTTGACATTCATTTGTAAAAGGGGAAACAAGCTTTAAGAATATTTTAAGTATCCAGTCGTACGGGACAGTGCGAGAAAGCTTATAATGCACAGGTAGATTTTTGGTAAAGATACGATATGTTAACAAATTATTTCTGTGTTTTGATGATATACTCTTAAAAGATAAGATTCTGTTGTTAACTTTTACAAGCTATCCACTAAATTTTTATAAACATGTCAATGCAACTAAAAAGCACATCAGTTTACCTAATATACTGCAAGACACAATTTCTAAATAACGCAGGTAATAAATCATTTCTAAAAGCCGGCGTTGAGATAACTGTTCATGCCATAAATATTTGCAAGTAAAAATAATTTGTAACATCTTCAATTTAAGAAAAGTGTATGACCAAAGTGGTGTGACGATATAAGATTTAATAACAGAAGTTAAATATCCAGTGCCTAACTATGTCTAGTACTGCAGCTTTTCAAGCAAAATGTATTTAAATTGAGATATAAAAACAAACTACTACTTTGCATATACAAATTGTCTTGCAGGGCTACAACAGCCATGCACTGGTGTCATTCAAGGTAAAAAAAAATACAAACATTTTAGTATATGAATATACACAAATAAATGCATCATAATGACTTTGCTAAACTTATTACTTACTTATTGTAAGTAGGCTTACAATTACAAGTTTGTAATGCAGTACTAAATTTAGGGAATATTTTGAAATTATCTAGAAGCATTATAAATTATAAATGGATGGACATTTGCTTAACTAATCGATATGCTTAATAAATGTTCTAATTAGAAAAATAAATTAAGGAAAAAACTGTAAATTAACAGTGTACAGTCAATTGACAAGTAGTGTCTTTATCAATTTTTCATAGCAAGGGGAAGAAATGTTGTAAGTTCAAACTTAAATAAGATGTTCTGAATACTTCCACTTATACAAAACTGTAAAACTGTAAAACCTAAATAAGATGTTCTGAATACTTCCACTTATTCAAAAACTGTAGAAGTGTAAAACTAAAAAAACTTGACAAACGCATACGAAAATAATTAATCAATTAACATACAATTATCGGTCTCAAGATTTTGTGAACGGTGGAGTAATAACAATAACTACCATCAAGGAAACTATACAAAGTTATGAACAATGGTCCACTTGATCATTTACCGCAGAAAACAATTGTTATACACATATAAACGACTGAAAATGATAGTATTTAGGTTATCAGTGGGGTTATAGACATCTTTAAACGTACTTTGCTTACAGTCATAGTCATTATAAACATAACGTTCATCAATGTTTAGTACTAAAAAACATGTATTAAAAAAGCGATAACTGTGGCCTTTATTTACTAATACCGGATCAACCCTTAATAATGCAAAAGGGAATCAGGCGGACACGTTATACGACAAATATCTTTACATTCTAATGTTCTGTGCTCTACTTATTTTTTAGCAACATACCTATTATATTGGATGGCAGCTCGAGTTTTCGCCTTCTCTACCGACCTGGACATTGTTTATAGCATATTAGTGCCGGTGCCGATGCATAGAAACCGCCGATATAGAAGATTTTGCAATGAGTCAACTGATAAGGATATGCACCGTTTTATATTCGCCTACTGAATAAAAACAAAATATTGGTTTGTTGGTTACTTAATGTGAAGAAGTCGTATAACACCTGCGACACGAAATGAGTAAATTGTAAAGTAGAAAATCAAACATTTCATAACAAAACAGAACTGTTGGAGCGTAATTCAGTAATCGAAATCATGTTTCACTTAAACGTTTCGAAACATTGCCAACTACGAAATAATGAGTTTCTGTGAGATAGTTCCACTGGAGTCAGCGTTTACCTGTTGTAAACTGAACACTATCGTCACAAAAAGGCATTAACTTGCAGGGAAAACAGGTATATAGTGTTTCTGAAATAAAAGGTAGAACAAAATAGTTCATATTAACTTGACTGACATGTAATAGTAAACAGTTAGTGCAATAATAAAATATCACTCAAGTAGCAAAATCTCTTAGCTCAGTCATGTGCTACTTTAAAATTGAACTTTGAAGGAATAAAAAAGTTTCATGGTACAAATATTTTTAGGTACAATTGTTAGCGTCGATAAATTGTCGATAAATTTGTCAGCATTATCTTTTTAATAATATGGTCATTTTTACGAAGTGAAATCATATGTAGCCACATCTTTGTTCAATGGATCAAAACTACCCCAATTCATTTAATATTTTCTGGATATCGTCCTGAGTCTGTTTGTCGCCTTCCATCAGAAACAAATATTTTTCGATAAGCTGTTCCTAGAAATCTTCTCCTCTTTGGACAATTATTCAGTTGTCCCATCCAATAATTTTGCATCATAAATTCAATGTATATGTTGTCTGTCAGACCAACTCTTGACTGTTATTGTATGAGTGATTCTTTAGATTTAATGTCAGTTGTGTTCATACTAAAGTATATCAAAACAGAGGTTTAGGCGTTTGTTTATGTTGTACCTTGATTTCATAAGCATGTATTTATAAGCATTACTGACGTTTAAATGTTGATCTGAAAATGATTACCGTAAGGATAATACTTTAATATTCAGTTTCGTCGTTTAGTCGTATTTGTCTTTTACTTTGCGAAATATTACCCGCTTAGCTCAGTAGATAGAGTGTTGGTCTACGAATCGCGGGGTCGTGAGTTAGATCCTCGGGCGGGGCGTGTATTCTCCGTGACTATTTGATAAAAGACATTGCGTCTGAAATCATTAGTCCCCCAACTCTGATTCATGTAGGGAAGTTGGCAGTTACTTGCGGAGAACAGGTTTGTACTGGTACAGAATCCAGGAATACTGTTTAGGTTAACTGCCCGCCTTTACATGACTGAAATACTATTGAAAAACGGCGTTAAACCCAAACCAAAAAAAGAAAAATATAAAAAAAACAAATGATAAATTATCATCAGAAAATTACTTATAAAATAAAGATGCTTTTTAGTCATTATCATCGTTTTATCAATTAGCTCTGTCATTCTTTAAAGTTACAGCTTAGTAGCTTTAACACTTTTTGAGGTATCCTCCGGACAAGAAGTGCGACAGTCGGACAGCAGGACAAGGTGGTCCCTTCGGGGAACATAAAAGGGGATATTAATTCAAACACTTTAAAGATATATTCACTTCGCCTAAAAGACGAAGTATTAAAAAAAATCACCGTAAATAACTGGATTTTCATAGCCTGTATTGCTGTAATGATTAAAAGTACAATTTTCTTGTTGCATTGTCCAGTGATGTAATAGTTCAAAGAGCCTTAGGTGGTCAGGTTTAGCATCACATATCATCGCGATTTCACATATCGATATTGTTTAAAAACGGCAAAATTAAGGAAGAATGACTTTTTTCACAAGAAAACTTCTGTTTGTTATAAATTTACCGTAGATTTTTTCTTCAGGACTAAGTAAAATAATCAACATTGATAATCATTTTAACTGATTAATAAATTCCTTTTTATGAGTGAACTTAAAAAGAAAGGAACAAACCTTCATACTTCAAATGTTATCATTTTATTTTCTTAAACTTAATAGTCATGAAGTAGCAATGGTCACCATTGTTCGTCAAAATGTTGCCCAGTTGCGGAGCTAGAGAGATACATAGAATGCTTTTTATTTAGTTGGTAAAGGTGCCTTTATGGAACACTTAGTTTCGCGCTTGGACCTGTATATGTCTTTTTTGACAATATTCTTTAATGAACATTTTTTTCAGTACCTTTTCAATATTTTAACATCTTTGACTGCGTACGCCAACGGCGTATTGCCATTCATAAACTGTAATAATTCTCAGTTGCGTGCCAGACGGTTGTGTATAAATTCACCCTGTTATGTCATTAATTTAGAACCGCAAATATGATGTCTCTATCAATGTTTATAGTATAAACAATTGCCTGTCTCCTTTCATTTTGTTTTGCGGAGCCTGTATTCATTATACTGAATGTTATAGTCTTTACCATAAACCATACCGCAAGGAGGTAACTGAAATATCTAACGAAGATTGATATTGAAATACATCGAGCTAAAATATTGATTTGAATTATGTTAAAAAATGTGTTTTTATCAACGTAGTCTGTTTAACATTAATTTTCTCTCTTCAGAAACCCCGAGACCAAAAGCAATAGAATACTATCACAAATATATCGCGTTAAATCTTTAAGTATACTGAAGAAGTGAAGATGAATTCAAAAAGGTTTACTTGTGATCAATGTATGTTTTTCTTTCTTCTTTATCGTAAACCATTTTGAAAAGAACTAATTTAACTTCCGTGTACAAGATCGGGTTGTCAGCAGCTGAATGAATTACAAAGTATGACCGAAGTGTTAAATTTAGTGCACTCTGAAGTCTAAATGTAAATTGTTTTCATATATATGCATTTGTTTCAAACGGTCCTGTGCAAAATTAAAAAAAGACTAAAATGCATTAACTTCAAATTTATCACTCGTTAAAGCTTGCCCCAATTTTCAGATCGACATAATTGAACTCATAATATACTTCAAATAATATCAAGATTTACACTGAGCTCTATAAGGTTGTTTTCTGTGCTTGTATGCGTATCAGTATTATCATAGTTTTATTACATATGTTTATTGCTGGGTAAAATATGCATAAGCTAAACTATTCATGCAAATATTATGATAAAACGCGCTGGCGTCGTATGTGACGCTGACTAACATATTTGATAAGCGTGTCATAACGTTTAACGAAAAAAGTCGCTATAATGATCAACAACATTTTTTTTTATCTTGAAACAATGTCTTTAAAATAGATTCGAACCATTTAGCCGTATCAGGTCCTACCACATGGTGCATACTTTTGATATTAAAATTACACCTGTTGGCATAGTGGATACCCAGTTATGCTACTTGGATGCAAGATCCATCGTAGCCTTCCGAACTGTTCTGAACATAATAATTATAAAATTAAAATGACTACCAGGTACTAGCCCGCCCGCTTAGCTCAGTAGGTAAGAATGTTGGTCTACAGATCGCGGGGTCGTGAGTTCGATCCTCGTGCTGGGCGTATGTTCTCCGTGACTATTTGATAAACGACATTGCCCCTGAAATCATAAGTCCTCCACCTCTGATTCATGTGGGGAAGTTGGCAGTTACTTGCAGATAACAGGTTTGTACTGGTACAGAATCCAGGAACACTGGTTAGGTTAACTGCCCGCCGTTACATGACTAAGATACTGTTGAAAAACAGCGTTAAACCCAAAACTAACAAACAAATAAAACCATAGGTACTGTGAGCAAATAGAGCAAAATAAAGTTTTTATATTTTCGAGGATAAACACATGCAGTTTGAGTCACAAGTGACGGATAGCAACCAAACCGTTCTCACTCTCTTCATTGTAAAATTGTGATCAGGTGCTTGAAATCTTTATTGCATATCATTCAATTTAAACCTTTTATGGCATTAGAATAACTCATAGAAAATAGTTACTTCTGTGTGAGCAAATAAGATGTATTAAAAACCCTTTTGATAAAGGAAACTTATAGCTGACCTAAATTAATTTGTTTGCTCATACAAAAAGTAAAACGATTTCTCGCACCGTCTGACATCGGTTCAAGCGTAGTCTTATTTCGCAGATATTGACGGGGCATTTTCCAAAACGACCAGACAACCTGTTTTTGACTATTATTTGAATAATCACAAAAAGAAAAATAATGTAAATGTAGCATATCTGAAAATGTTGTCAAAAACGAAAATAAATGCACTGTTTAGTGTCTAAATACCACCATAACAACAATAAAGATGAAATTTAAAAATTGTTTGCTCTTGAGAAGTTGCACTGTACTTAAAATCCGAAGACGGACAAGGCAACCAATAATACCATAATATTTAACAACAAACACATACAAATACGAAACCAGAGAGACTGTGTTTTGTATTGTTTCACCTTTTTTATCGTTAGTAGGTCTTTCATTTGTTTTAATGCAATAACTTCCTTAAAGGTGGTCGAGATAACATGTTGTATCAAGTCATCTGCAAAACGTTTTGGTATTAAAATGGTCTCTATCTATGAGGAAGCTATGTTTTAACTTAGCGGACATATTTTTAAATGCCTCTTTTCAATTTTCGTGGTTTTTGATCCCTAATATCTCAAATATGAGTTCCTCTGATTGCATTACTGTAACCATTTTACATAATGTGTACATGTTAAAATATAAGGATAAATGAAAAGAAGACATTGAAAATGATCACAAAATTAAGCCTTTATAACCCTAAGGAAAATGATTATTTTTTAGTCTAAATGATATCTATAATAAAAGAATATTTCTTTAGATTATATACATTCATCGTATTTGATACCCCTTTTGATATCATTATTGACCTAAAGCGATTTAAAGTTTAAATATGTATTATGTCGGAAATTGACTGATACAGTTTACTAAGGGCAGTATGTCGGTCTCAATTTTGAAAAAAAGCATATTACATAATAAATTGTGAAAACCACAAACGACATTACAAATCTTAGTAATATCGGGCCACTGTGGCTAAAGCTTTTGTTGCCCTAATTCTATCAAAATACATCAGTTCATTTAACTCTTGAACACCCGCTACCGAAATGTTTCAGTTGGTAGGACTGCAAAATTTGTTGTTGTAGTGGCTTCACAAATTAATCTGAACTAAAATGGATAAAATATTGATCTATGAAATGAATATAAACATGCTTGTGTACACAACATGCCATTAATTTACCAACACAACTTAATAGAGATATAGTTTGAACATTTCCAGGATTAGAGGGATCTGATTGTTTAGAAATTGGTGTAACATTTGCCTTTGTCCATTCATCTGAGAAGAAAGATTTCGCAAAAAGAATGTTGAAATATTGCGGCAGAGATCATGAACGTTCCGTGGAGGCCTCTTTTAACGGTATTTGAGTTTATCTGCCTAAAAGCTTTGAGCCCATTTGATTTATGGCGTCGATAACATCTACACTTCGATATCTGCAAAGTAGGCAAAAGGGTGTTTAAAAGCTGTTTAATATTCGGCAACATTTTATTATTTATTAGCTTCCTTATATTCCTCTCTATTTGAATGTCTACATAAATAAATGTTCAGAATTCCGTTTTTTTTCAGTATTTGTTGAAGTCGTCAGATCTTGCGTGTTTAATGTTGGGATAGTATAAGCGTTGTTCTTTTTTTTAGTTATATTTTTTTACAATATTTAAATTATAGAGTAGGCCTAAATCTGCAGAAGAATGCTGCAACGTGAACTATAACACGGATGATGATTTTTATGTATATTCTTTGCCTTGAAAAATGTTCATTTTCAGGGGATCAGATCTATGACTAGTAAATTTTGTAATTGATCATTTGTGAATAATTTATAAAAATTCTGTGTTTTAATTGTTTATATTCTATAATTCCATGTATTAAGAATTATACTGAATAACTCTTTAGTCACAGTAGTATTTTATTACATGGTTTTCTTTAAGAAATACAATATACATGATATAACAAACCGCTCAGCTTTCTACATTCATTTACCATTTAAAAAGCATGTAAGTTCATGATAAAATATAGACAGATTATCAAGGTAGTCGCGAAGCAGTTTTCTTCCTAGTATATTATCAATATATGTGTCTTTTTAATTATTATTATAAAAGAAAAAATATACAGGGAATCTGCACCTGTTGCAACAGCATGTAAAAATAATGTTCAACGAGTCAAACGGAAATAACAGTTATACCGTAAATCTATACTGATTGAAATTTATTCCTAATATCAATGCTTACATGGACAAAACATGAAACGTATGATTAAGATCATAAGAGTGTTGGCATTGACAGCTGACGTCTTTTTTTACAAACCCAGATATGGATTTAACTGGCCGAAATCTGTGGGTTTTGATGCCCTTCACCTTAATATATTTTGAACATTTCAACAGCGCAATAAATCCATAAAGAAATGTAAACAACATGTAAGATCAGTTAAATCTGTAGTCATTATGGGTGAGGAAAGGTTAGCAAGACAACCTTATGTTGTTTGACCTTTACTATGTTTTATTGTAACAGTTGGTAAAACTGTCATTGCTGTATGAAAAAGGAAGTATTTGTTTTCATCATTTTGTAGATACAGAGGAGAAAATATTTTATCACCGGTTTTCCTTTATGTCTCATCTACTAAACAAGCTTAAAAATAGAATTGGGTATGGTCAGTGTCATATGGTTAAAAACGATAGCAATATTGAAACAAAGTATTACGTAAATACGGGGACAGTGCAGTTACAAAAGAATGCTAATAACAAATGGAGGAATGTATATTGATAAGTTGAATTAAGGCTAAACTAGAAAATATTTGCCCGACATCAACTGCGACGACATTGATTTATGTTAGAGTTAAAACTGCAATATTATCATATTGATAGAAACATGTATGTTTTCAGTTTTCAATTTGCGGACCATCTGCGGGGAAAGTCAACTATTGCTCGAGGTCCGAAGACAAATCATACAGAGTTTCGACTATAAACAGGCATTCAATTCAATAAATGTTTTATTTCATGACATCAGAACTTAATATATTAAGTCTTAATTATATTTTACTTATTATCTCAACAAACATCTATTGGATATAGACATTTCATTTATGTGTATATGTACTAAATATTATTAACCGGCGATTTATATAAGGGGTGCTATTGTATAAGTCATCCGAATATTTTTTATCATTTTTCTCTCGAATTATTCTATGCCATCCTACTCATTAAGGAACTTTGCGTAATGTCGAACGTATAAAAAACGAATAAAAATCTTTTTTTTTTCTGATAAAAAAGGAAACATTGCACTGTAAAATATCTTTTTATTTTCAACTTGCTTTTAGTATTTACATTGAATATTGCCGTTCAACAAGACATTTGTGAAGGAATGAATATACCATTAGGAATAACAGTATGTACTTATAGATTTTTTTTAAACTCAACGAAACATTAAGATATACAACAATTTATAAGAAAATCAGTATTACATTCTGTCAAGATATATTCAAAATCTTTGTTTAGTTTATGAAGAAATTCCATGATATTAGGTTTTCATGTGACTGTACTGTATTGATTTATATAGAATATAACAGTTGTGGCAAGCGTATGAAGGCATGCAAATATCCAACCTCCGTACAAAATAAAATGCGACTGAAATGCATATTATTATTATATATTTTTGTACCTCAGAAACAAGGAAACATTTCCACTGCCTAATTGCGCCTAAAGTTTAAAATTTAAACCAGAGTATCAAAGCGTCAAATTTCTGTTTCATTTCATAAGGTAAGACTGAAAAAAAATTTTATCTGACAAAGTATATATTTTTAAATGTTTTACTAAGTGAATGTTATAACAATAACTGTACTGGATACATTAGGGGGGAGTGAATGAGCAGGTAGGTAACTGATGATATTGAATGCCTTAGTAAGTCCGTATATATGATTTTTTTTCAAAATTGATTTGCTGATAAAATAGGAATTCAATATAGTGTTTTTATCTTAAACAGTATAAACATCGACACGATCATTTTTATTAATTATTTATTGATTCCAAAAGATGAAGACAGACATCTCTATTTTAATGTTAGTGTATATACTTATATTTATTAGTCATAATGTAAAGTTTATAAAAATAGTTCAGTCGCATTACTTTAACATAGTTTCAATCAAAGTCAGCACTTTGAGAGTGTTGATGATAGAATGAAAATGTTACTTTTCGATTCAAGCATAATGTTTTATTACAGTATTTTCGTTTTGATTAAATTAGTTTTAGATTATATATTTTTTCTAATACTTCTCAAATATAATTTTTCTAACTCTTCTCAAATTATTTGAAATATTTCAACCGTACTGGTATCTTTGTAATCAATAATAATAATAGTAGTAGTAATAATAATAATAAAGATTATATCAAAACTAATAATGATAATCATGATAAAATTATGACTTGGTAATGACATATAAAAACAAACAAAAATAATTTGAGGCTGTACAATAGAAAAATAAAAATGAAAGATTGGTATAATTTTCTTTTAAATGCACATTGCTTTAAGAAAAGACCCTGGTAATATATTTGCAAATTTATCTTCATATACATTGTTTTAAAATCTTCGTCGGTATCTATATGATTATTTTAATTATACTGTTGGTAATGATAAATCGTAATATTTATTTCAATATGTACATGTTCATAGGAAGGAAATGGATGATATTGATATCAGTAATGATAAATTTAACAATTAGATAGAAATAAACTAAACATTTATCAAATATATTAAAGGCACTGACCTCCAGATTTGGCTATGAAATAATCGTCCTTTCAAATTAAAGTTTGATCATATTATGAACATTAGAAAAAATTTTTTGTTTCTCAAATATATTATAAAAATTTCAAATCAAGAAAAATGATGACAGCGTCGGGAATCGAACGCCGGACTGCCGCGGCAATAAAGACATTTTCCCTCCGTCGTTACCAATAGCGCTATAGCTAAATATATATAAAAAAAATAAGAATAAGGACTTCAAAATATTGAAAAAAAAGTTTTAAATGTTATGTGATTAAACATTATATTGCTTCTGTCATTCATTCTTACCCTGCAATATAATAATATAAAAGAGGCTTCGACGAAAACAATTTACAAATAAAATAAAATTACAACTTAAATTACCTTTACATCTGTTTTATATGAAAGACTTCAAAATGAGTGGCATATAACAACAACCGTTTATAAAAAAAAAAAAAAAAAAAAAAAATATCTAAAATTATGTATTCAATGATGTAGTTTTCATGAGAGCAATAACCTCTAAGTGACAATCCTTTTTTTTTCAGAAATTGCCGATATTTGAATATTCAATAGTGATGAAGATAATAGAAAAGAATAAAGATAATAACTATAAAGATTACAATAAAACTTATAATGATAATCATGATTACATTGAATTAATAACGATACAATGTTAACAATAATTAAAGCACGAAACAGCTCTTAAATTTATTTAAAGATGCAGTAAGTGTTCTATTTTATGGTTATTGTTATTAATAATAATATTATTATTATTATTTCAATAATGATAAATCGTCATATTTTTTCAATATAAACATGTTCACCTAGGAATAAGTCAGTCATGTAACCACAAAAATGAGACTCTATTTTATACAAAACAACAATAATACAAAGTATAATAGTATTCAGTGAACAAGTATATGTAAAATATGAATGCTTAATATGGATTACCTATAAACGTGAGGCAAACATGAAAAATACTGAATATATAACGAGCAACAAGTATGATATTTATAATATATAGATACCGTCTAACAACAAACAATCTATCATTACAATATGCTTTCAAAATAATAAGTAAGAAATGCTTACACTTAAACTAACTTTTCGCGCAGATAACCCTGATGTAATTTCAGTTTTAAATAAATGAATATTCAAAATACAATGTCTGGAACGAAATGACTGAATGTAATGTGAATAAGAAATTTCAGCCACGAAATACACGTAATACAAATCTTTATAGCAAACACTCCATTTATCGAATTATGAATATGAATTATCATTACCTTACATCAAATCATTCCAATACCTAAAAATACTTAACTGCAGTACACAAAATATTAAAGTATATAAAATGATAGTGATTTTCTCTAGAATATAACATAAAATCTTACCCGCAGAACCAAAGAAACAAGTCAGTCATGTAACTGCATAAATGTGACTTTTTCTTCGTTTCTGGGATTCGGGCAGATGTTGTTGTTTTTAAGAATGTATTCCTTGGTGGCGATAGAAATCTAGACAGACAATGGAAGTTGTCCCACAATTAGCACAATTTTGTGCAATAGCATCATTATTGCTCACAGTTTGATGAATTCTGCTATTTATAAGAGAAATTGTATAATATTCATAAATGTCAGCAAGAACAATCAACACTATTAACTATTTTCGATAGACTAAGTTAAGATATCGATTGTTATTAGAATATTAACATCACTATTGTTAACTAAGCAACATCTGCTATATTGATGTTATTTAATGTCCACTCATCAACAGCAAAAAAACTATTACTACAGTTTTTGGACTTATAAAATTTATTAGTTTATTTACCTGTTACAATATCCATTTAATAGATTAGAAAACAAATTTTTAAACTGCAATGTAATTTTAGATTATGTTGCTTTAGTCATTCATTCTTACCCTGTCATAAAAAATGACAGAATCAGTTTACAAATAAAATTACAATTTAAACCATCTATTATAATATTATATTATGCATAAATATGAAGGAGTGTAATGTAACAAACACCGCATGTGTAAAATATTGAAATTTCTTTTTTCAGTGGTGTAGCTTTCGTTTTACTAATCTCTAAGAAACAATCAGTTCTTAACTAACGGCGGTCTATATTCTTGCACGCCAGACAGAACTGTGTCGTGCTTATTAAAACGAGAGAATTTGTTATAATAGAAATGGCTACATGTAACTCCCTTCGACTTTAGATGATAAGTTGTAATACTTGTTCCACAAATAAAGTCTTTGCAACCCACACATTGTCAAAATGACTTGTTTATCTAACTTTAACCTATATTAATTTCAGCTTTCGTATATTTTCTTCAGACAGAATGTTTGTGAATTAGAGACAATAATGATCTTCAGAGGTAATTTGATATTTGTTACTGCAGTCTTATATACTTTACAACAAACTACATGAATGCACTTCTTTAAGATTATGATTCACGCGTGTTGCGGACTGAAGTAAATTCTATTCATCGGGAGATAAATTATTAAAAACGACTCTCAGACAGCCTTTATAAATGGTTTTATATAGCCCTGTATATAGCCCTCTACAGTACTAACGATTAATGTAATAGTTTGACCATTAATCAAACAATTGCTTACGGTTATATTATCATTATCACCGCATTACTCATAAATAGATTGAAATAATGCTAATTTCTGAATGTATTGCCAACATTTTATCTTCTGTTTTCTTTTTGCAGCCTTCATCGTTTTCCTCTTGGTTGCACCTAGAAATGTCGGTAAGTTAAGTCAATTCCCAAGTATGATGTTGGACTATTATATAAGTCGTTATTGTCCTATACTTGATATTTTGAAGAATGCAAATACCTTGTAAAATATGAAACCTAAGCCTAGATTTGTTTGATTATAGTGAATAAGTGTCCATCGAATATTAGATTAGTGCATGAAGTATTGTGTAGAGAGAAAAGCGTATTACTCTAACCTCTCTCCTCATGCAGTATCCCAACTGCATTTCTAGTATCTTTAATGCTATAATCATTTTAACGACAACTAAAATGTTTTTAAGAAGTATAAAGTACGTTACATTTCAGCCTCCTTGTCGTGTTACAACTGCACTGACATTGATAGCTTGGATAGCTGTCAAACAGTTATAGATTGCGAAAAAGAAGAGGTATGCAATAAGTATTTCTGTTTTATGGTTGTTAAGATTAGTTATTATATAATAACTAGAATAAGGCTTATCTAGGTTTCATTAGGTAAAAAATATTGTACTCATATACTTGTATATAATTTCGCAAAGTGTTTTATTTATATATATCATATAAACTAAATACAAATAAAGGAAACAAGATTTAGACTGAAGCAAACTAGTATTATTCAGCATATGGATCAGACAATAAATACTGTATATTATGATTACGAATTGGTGTATCTTAAGTTTCGTTCGGTAACACATTTTCTTTTTACAGTCCTGCTTCACGCGATCCCAAACAACTGGACGACATCTGACATATACTATGGGATGTACAGACAATGAGGTATCGGACTTGAAATTTTAATTGTAAAAGTAACACATTAGTACCAATATATTTAGGTACTGCAAGTTCTGTAAACAGACATACCATCAACTGCAGTAACAGCAATAGTATTCTATTTTTTCACTCAAATAATATATCATATATACAACTATGCTAATTTAAATATCATTATAGATATATAAAAAACAGATAAGATAGAAATTACAAATGACACACAATGATAAGTATCTTCAAGTTGTTGTCTTAAATACTACTTTTTAATTCTAGAAATGTGGTAGCATACCCGTGTATGATACTATGTCTATGGAAATGAGCAACGAAAAATGCTATGAATGCTGTGGAAGTGAGAAGTGTAACAACCGGTTGTGTAAACACAAAACACGTACGCTGAACTTTCAATAAAACAATAACAAAAGCTAAATTAGTATCTTCATACTCGTAAAAATTGGTATCGTGTCTGGCTGACATCATCCATAACTCATTTTAGGCAAACCTCCCTAATAAGTGCACTGTATAATTTTCTTTTTCTTTTTTTTTTTTTTGTAATATTGAAAGTCTACAAATTGTAGCATATGCAGCTAAATCATCTAATTAACGCACTGAATTGGTACAGTCACTTGTATTGTACATGCACCACATTCGATCAGGCGTTGACTATGAATATTTAATTTTTTAATTTTTGTTTCTAAAAAAAATGGTAAGGATTATTCAACCCGTAACTGACATATGCTTGACCTATATGTAGCACCACCCTGCGAAGACACTGATGAGAACTGTTCCTACTGGAACCAGAAGTTTGATATATGTAAGGACATTCATGATGCGAAGATGATCTGCCGAAAATTTTGTAAACTATGCTCATTAGGTATAGCGTATTTTTAAGCTTCTACAGTTGTGATGTTTTTATCTTTCAAAAAGAAGCCTGAAACTATGTATTATTATGTAACATATAAATTGTTTGACAAAGGTTGTAATTGTGCGTTTGAATAGAAGACTACAGAAAGAATTGGCAAATATTTTGTGCCCGTCATCAAAGATTTAAGTGATAATCTTCGAAACCGGGTTAGAATCAAAATAATGCATAAAATTATTTTTGACGTTCAAATGAGTATGTATAAAACTTTCTGGTTACGTCTTGTGATATAACTCCTTCGTGTTTGAACTTCGAACAAGGATTTTATTCAAAGAAAAAGAAAGAAAGATATTATTTCTTTAATATACAATATAGATGTAATTTCAATAACATAAAACTACATTATTTTCATTATTCGCGTTTAAAACTGTTGTCTTGCGCTTCTTAGCATCATTTTGCATGTTTGAAAAGTTAACATTTATTGAATATGACTTAAAATAAAGACAAGTATTTTCATTTCATTTTTAACTACATACACATTTAATTCCAACTGTAAGATATTACTTAAATACGGCTATGATCTGTGTTATTTGAATATCATGTGAATTCTTTTTTCATTAAAATCGTACAAAGTTGATGGAAACTGGGCTTCCTGGTCTTCCTGGTCATCGTGTGATGTGACGTGTGGTCATGGGATACATACACGAATAAGAACATGTACCAACCCAGCGCCAGCGTACCGGGGACTGGATTGTAATGGAAACAATACTGATACTAAACCTTGTGTTAGGCCTTTGTGCCCAGGTGTGTATCTGCATGTTCTGGAACAGTCATTTATACAATTAGTTTTCCGTGCACAATTATTTGTAATATCTGTAGGTTTGTGAAAAATCTTTCTATATAACTTCTGTTCAAAAATTGCAAGATTTCGAACATTTTCTTTACAATTATGTTAATGTTTTAGATGTAATTATATTGAGCTATAAAAATATATTTAACAAGAGATGTCCGTAAGACCGCGCGCTCGACTTTTCTCAGTGCTTGACTCTGAATTAGAGCTTTGCCAGTAAAAAATTTATAACACTTTTAACTAAACATTTCTAGCTTAAATTAGGGAATAACTCCATTAGGATTCAAACCAGAGTTATGGTGATTATTTCTCCTGGTGTAGACTTTGATAGTAAACAACTTTTTTAAGTTTCTAGTCAATAGCTTTGATAGTAACAAAGATATTTAACTTTACCAACAACTTTAACTAAAACATTCTAGGTCAAAAAGGGGTATAACTCCATCAAAATTCAAATCAAAGTTATTTTGAAAAAAAACTTTCTGTATAACTCATGTTCAAAAATTGCAATATTTCGAAAATTTTCTTTACAATTATGTTATTGGTGGAAAAGTCGAGCTAAAAATGACTTTATATTTTAACGACGAGCAAATGAAATAAAATGATATACACTCAACAAAATTCCTAATCGGTCAGTTTTTATTGTATCACTATTTTGTTAATAATGCAAGTATTTACACGAAATTTCACATACCGACATTTAAATAGGTACTGCAGCTAATTATTGATTTATTTTTGACCGGACCACCGCCAAAGCAACCGCTTTAGGCGTTTTAGCCAATTTAGCATATTTTGCACGTGCATGGCATGTGCACCACTATGCACGTGTTAATGAACACTTTTGGCATTACTGACGAAGGTCCTACTAGAAAAACACATATCATCGTTAAATTGACACAATAGCAACGCGCCCGGGCTGTCGGAATTATACAACAAAATTCAAAATCGGTCATTTCAATGAATTGTACTTTGGTTAAATTTCAAAAAAAAGAGCGCAGATGGTAGATAACCAACGAGTGAAGGTTCTTGTAAACGGAAATACGCTTACAAATGGAAATAACCATCAAAGTAACAGTTACAAACAAATAACATCAAAATTCTATTGAAATTGTAAAAAACAATAACAAACCTGCCGTAAATGTGTCCCAGCTAGCAACATTCCGACAGCTTGATCCCAATGCTCTTGTGTCATTTCACCATAATATGTGTTTTTCTAGTTGGACTTTCATCAGTAATGCCAAACTTGTAAATAAGCACGTGCATGTTGGTGCACATGCACTGCACGTGCATATTAGGCAAAACGTTTAATGCGGTTACTATGACCAAGAATCACCAAAAATAAATTAATAATTAGCTGGAGTACCTATTCAAATGTCGGCATTTGAAATTTCGTGTAAATACCTACAATATTGACAAAATAGTAATACAAATATAAACTGACCGATTAGGAATTTTGTTGAGTGTACTGATTCAGAAGTAAAACAAAATATTTTGTGTCTTTTAAAATTTTCATAGATTAACGTATCGGGGACAGAGGTACTGACATAAAACCTTGTGTCAGACCTAAATGCCCAATATCTTATCTGGATACGCTGAAACATTCTTACAATAGGTGTTGTCTAGGCACATTTATTTGTACGTTTGTTCGTTTTCATATAATCTTACTTGCGTCTTTGCAACAGCTGTGTGTTAGAAATCCCTTTAAAGTAATATTGAATGATTTCTAAATACGGTATCAAATTCTATTTGAGAAACAATTTTCACAAAGAGAAATTTAAATCAATGGTATATTGATGTAAAATAAGTAGATGTTCGTTTCATTGAAAGGTATCATAAATTCTATGATTCCGACAGCTATTTAAATCATTGTAACACTCATTGTTATAGGAAATAAATTCGATTGAAATATCAATATTGCCGCTACATTACAGTACATGGCTGTTGGTCCGAGTGGTCAAATTGGGGAACGTGTCCAGTTACGTGTGGTACAGGGATACAGAAAAGGCACCGCACATGTACGAATCCATCCCCATTAAGGTATGGCGATCACTGTTTCGGGGACGCAACAGACGTACAATTATGTATGCAAGGATCATGTAAAGGTAACATTGTGCTTATATTTAAAATGGTCATGTCTTTGTTCTGCAGACGGTAACCTATTTAAGCGGAAGAAAGTAGTGATTAAGAAATAAAATGGGCTACGCATAAACACGTTTCATAGATAAAATAAAATAATGATTTTAACCTTTAAACTGTACCATAACGTAAAGTTATCATGCCATTACTATAGCAACTGCCTGATAAAGCCTGTCTGAGAAAAGCAGGCTTTCTCAGGTCAGTGACTTGAGAACACACATATGATTAAATCCAAGGACATAAGATTGTGTCCATTTTGCATTTAAAAATTATTACGCCCTCATACGACACTGAAAAAAGGTCTTTAAAATCCGAAAATATAAAAAAGCGGAAAAAACAACAAATGCTAACCTTGTGTTTTGTAACCACATCTCTGTTTTGCTGAACACGAAAGAATAATTTCAGTTTGTTCCCAAGTGAAATTTTATCCGAAATTCAGTTGCTAGACGGACACCCATTCTCACCAAGCAGACGTTCGAAGTGAATCAAATACACACGCCATAACGCCGCTTGACAGAAAAAATAGGCAGTACCGTTTCATCTACCGTTGATTTTATTCCATGAAAGTTTATTCCAGATGCAATATTCCATGATGTAAATGCAGAGAGCTAAAATCCTGAACAAACGCTTTGCATGAGTCATTTTCCGTTTCTACGAGCGTTTCCGTTATAAAAACATGTTTTTGGTAATTGCATATATGGTAGGCATACGCTATACATTTTTGGCATGGTCTCACGTACCTATTAAGAGCGCGTTTATAAAAATATTGGCGTAAACGTCTTTTAGCAGTTATTCTAAAAAACAAGATGGCGTCATTTTGAAGAAAAAAAATAAAAAAAAGAAGTCCGGCAAAACAGCAAAATGTGGTCCGCCCCTACTTTTGCACTTTATTTCGCATAATGGTAGGATAAAAGTTGTTAATAAATTATGTCATGATAAATATAATAACAGGTTACTGTCTTTTGAGGAAGGGATTTCTCAGACTCGGCTAGATATGGTCATATTTAGCCTCGTCTGAGAAACCCTTCCTCAAAAGACAGTAACCTGTTATTCTCTATGTATCAGTATCAAGTCGCCAACGAACGTTTTCCACATTTAATAAGAGTTAACAATTCAATGGGTTTTATGCTTTAGTCTTTTATTTTCTTTTCTTCTTCCACGGAGTGGAACTCTTTTCGATTTCCAAGGGACAAAAGTGACTAAAAACTAATAACTGACAACTACAGACATATTTATAAAGATGCTTAATATATCTTTTGTTCTGACTAAAATGTTTTATATGAGTTCGTAGCACAAACATTTTCATTTATAACAGCTACTGCAATGTCATATTACATGCACAGGAATGCCCATCCCTGCACAGTGTTTGCGCAGAATGACGTGTTTTATTTGCTTTGGAAATTTATCTCCGGACAAATGTTAATTTCAGAAAATCCTAAAGTTAACGCAAATACATATGTACATACAGCTATATGCTCACTATAGAAATACTGTATATTACTTAGTTTCTAACTTTAAATTCTTCGACCATGAAAGCAGGAGAATACAGTACGTACATTGTACATGATATAAAATTTCATATATAATAGAGCCAATTATTTTGTTTACCACGTAATTACATTGTATGGAAGCCATGTTAATTAAGCCTTCGTCAGTCGTTTGTCTGTCCATTTACCCATATCATAGAAAATCGTTTTTCTGTATTTAGCTTATCCGTGCTTTTTGATAAACATCCGGGCAAAACTCCAGTGAAGCCTCACAGGAGTGATTTGTATGAAGTCTAGTTAAGCTTTTCGTCAGCACGTCCGCTCGGATTACCTTCAGATTAGTTATCCTTTAATCATCTTTTCCTTAAAATTGTCTGGAGAACTTCTCTCATACTGCTAATGGGACTTAATTGAAACTTCAAACGAATGTAAAGTATCAAACCTTTTTGTATACGAGTTTGCAGTTGAATGATCTAAAAGGGGTTATGACACTACGATAACTATGCAAACGCCATCGTACATATCTATCTTTTCAAATATTTTTAAGGAACAAAATACCAGATTTTTATTCATTAAAACGCCGAAGAGTACGTGGTATGAAACTTTATTGTGTATATAGTCAGCATGCCCATCTCCGGTAACTTGCTATTGAATTATTGTCCCTCAAAAGTCAATATTGAATGTTTGCCTGACATTCAACATTTTCTTCTTTTTCTTCTTTTAAACAGTGGGATTTGATTGAATCCTCGTAGGAAAGATAAGCATCAAGCCTCCATGCACATATATTATGGAGTTTACAGTTGGACAATTTTTAATTGAATAATGATAGTTTTTATTTTTATACAGAAAGTCATGCGTAAACGTTTCATCCGTATCTCCGAAAACTTCTTTCCATATTTCATGATAACTTTGCGGGAATAACAGATATGAGCATTGTTTTGCTTATCATTTATACGTCCCGTTCGGGTTATCTTATGCGCAGGTATGAGTATGAAAATTTAGTCTTGAATAATATGTTCATATACTATTTCTCTTATTCTGTTTTTGTGGAATATAAATGAAACTTTATAGGAATAATAATTAGCAATCCTTGTTACGGATTTAATAGTTATTTTCTTACTCAGCATCCTTCATACCTTTCTATTTTCTTTGAAATAAATTTGTATGTACTTACCAATTTTTACGTCCTGTTTCCTTCAAGTACTGCCAAAGCAACACTAAATGCATGTGGATACTGGAGTGTTTTTGTTGTTTCAAAAGCAACCATCTGGTTTTAAATTAGATGAATTAGTACTGAACTTACATACTTAACTCGAACGAACGGTAAGATTGGCAGTAAACATTGAATAATTTCGTAATTAATCGAGGCACGTCTTCTACTGTGTCAAGCTATTCTAGTCATATAATAGATATTTCAGTCCTGTATATTTGCAGCGACTGACGGGAAATGGACCAATTGGGGCGGCTGGGATAGTTGCAGTGCATCTTGCAACGGGGGCATCCGTAAACGCTCAAGGTCGTGTACAAATCCTAGTCCCGATGAACATGGGAAATACTGTGACGGCGATCCATTCCATGTGGAAATGTGTAATAAGCAATCATGTGAGTATCTTAAGACAATAGACCCGTAATTACATTTGACAACTTCCGTTTGTTCACGTATACTCTGTATGAGATTTCGGCATGCTCTGTTTGTGAAAGAAAAATCTGTTTTGGCCGAGAGTTGCCGAAATCGCATAATTTTACGAAGAATACACAATCACACCGAAAGTTCTGATGGCCATCACGGATCCATCACCTTAACCTGGAACTTCGGAAATCTCAGCAGTCAGGGCGAATGATATCTTTATTTTGTGTGATAATCAAGAATGACCGAAAACATCTTTTTATAAGTTTCATTCGCATATACAGTACTTAAGAATGTAGTCTGAGGTAGTATATATAAAGAAATATAACACTGAGTAATTGACAATTTAGACATGTGTCTATATATGTTTTGTTTAAGGTAAGACTTCAAATTCAAGCGTCGCATTCAACGCCTACTACGTTACAGACACGGCGCCAGCAGCTGGGAAGACTATGGTCTTTTCGAAAGTACTCGTCAACCAAGGAGGATATTACAACTGCTCTTCTGGAATATTTGTAGCTCCAAGAAATGGGACGTACATATTCAATGCCAAGATGTGTGTTCAAAATAGGCATTCTGCTTACTTCAATATAATGGTTGATGGTGTATCTTATGCATCTGCGTACGCATATGACCAGGACAGTGGAGACTGTCCTTTTACACAAGCTGTCGCAGAGCTGGAAACAAATCAACAGGTTTTTGTTAAATGGGGCAGTTGGTCAAGAATCCTATATCAGACTTCTCCCTACTACGAGAACATGTTTTCGGGGTATTTGGTTCATGAGTAAGCAATTTGTGTTTACAATGAAACTCGTCGTTTCAAAAATTAATGTTGAACATTTCAATTCAGGCAAATTAACTTTTCATGTATGCAAAAGAACTGAGTAGTTTAACTATAAAACAGAATTCTACAAGTGACGTCTCGCGGCAAGACAGTCTCTTTGTACTTGAATGTTGTTAATATATTGCCTTATCCCTTATGTTTTAGAATAAGCCGTCGTCTAAGTGGTGTAATTATGGGTGATGCACGATTCATTACCTATAACACAAAGTCTGCTGCTGTTTTGCCTGGTTTCACTGTATTCTTCCAAATGACTTTTCTGTTTATCCTTTAAAACGACCATTCAGAAAAGAAACTAAATTTGCAACAAGAGTGAGATGAATCAAGATTTGATATATTATGTAAATATTTTTTCGCTATTATATCTCTACAACTGTCTGAAATAGGAAATTATACGCGCCTTATTCGAACGGAAGTTTTCGATTGTGGCTCTAGTTACTAGGCCATTTCTTATCACATTTTTGTACTATATGTTTAAAGTTTAGTTTCAAAATTTCTTCATTAATCAACAGCTGAAAATCAGGCATGAATTTTAAAACAAGTTAAGCATTACATTTTTTACGGAAATAACAAAATGTTTCTGATCAATCTGGAAGGAAATGTGTTAAGAACGATTTACATTTTCAGACATGTTCAGGCCCTGTGCATACGAACACAGAAATGTTGTCTTTGTAATAAGTATGTAATATTTTTGTCCAAAAGCATAGTTACGCAGAGTTACATCATGGCTGTTCAAAGGATATTTTCTATTGCATTTAATTTCGTCTAAACTGAAATATTAGTCCGCCACGTGACATATATTTAGTTTAGATTCGAACAAATCTTCTTTATATACTGATACAATCTGTCAACACAATTAGAAAGAAATGAAGCATCAATACAATAACATTACATTAAGAGTTTATATTTTAGTGTGTCTGTAGATTTCTTTAATGTTAGAGTTGAATTTCAAGGTACATGTTGCCTCACCTGTTTTCAAACTAGATAAACATTTTCTGACTATAGAGGTCAAGTTGAGAGTGTCTGTTCTGTGCTTATGCACATGCATAGTCTTGATACTGTTGAGTCGAGCGTCATAGAGCTTCGGAATTATGTTGTTGTTTTTTTTCTTCGTAGTGCAGAAAATGTCCTTTCACTGGTAGCATTTGTTGCCGGAAATACGGAAATATAAAAGTTTTACGAGCGATTACTATTCAAAATCGTAACAATTACTGTTATTTAAAACTAAGCATTTTGTTGTAAATTTCATTCTTGATTCTGATTTACATTTTATGATTTATCGTTTTACATGTCACTGTAAACACTTTAAAATTAATGTATACTTTCTATTATAACTCGTAATGCAGGTTAAGGATAAATGAATACACGCTTATATTTGAATATCAGAGGCTGTTTTGTTTTTAGTGCTTTTTAAACCGTTCGTTTAATAGAGCATGCAATCCTTTGGATGTACTAAAAAGCTAGTTTAAATGAATGAACAGAATTTGGTTTATTTTAACTATAACAAGTTAATGATGCATTATATACTATACCTTATTTCAAGTAATTTGTATCACAATAATATATTAAAAACAGAACTAGCTTCCGTAATATAGTATTAGGCAAATGTTTTGTTTTTGTTATACATATATATACATTTTTAACACATATACACATACATAAAACTAAGATATGATACAAACATCATCAATCATTTCCTTCAATTCAGCTGGATAAAGGTACGCTATTTGTTTCAGTAGTGTTTATATTTTTTCTTGATTTTGTTACAAATAGTCTTCTTCTATAAAGAAAATATCGAGTAATATTTGTAATTTATTAAACTTTGCCGTTTATCTTTTTTTCCTGTCACCATACAAGCTGCCGTTTTTGGATTTATTGCCATTCTATTTAGTTTGCACCATTTATTCACATTTTGTTTATCAGCTTCATATTGAAGATTATGCTCAATCATGTTGTCATGTCCATCTATACATATATCAGACGTTTATAATAAAATGAATATCATTTTAATTAAATTTAGTTCAATTATAAGCTGTATGCAGTCGTTTCAGAGTTTGTATAACGAAAAAAATACATTTTCATAATATCATTCTGTTAGCAGTATATTATTATGTTTCTTGTCCATCGGTTTGGCTGAATGGTTGGAAAAAAGAGTTTAAAAATCCATTTTATCTACTTATTGAAGTGTCATCTAGAATACTTACATATTGATAATGAAAACGTATCTATTATTTCCAGTTTGACCTTTAAAATGAAGAAAAAGGGCAAAACATTATTTTATGTTATAATATGATTATTATACATGTATTACCATAACCTTTTTATCGGTTTATTAACTCCTAATTAAGATATTCTGCAATTAGGTTCATTTTTTATCTACAAAGTAGAAATTGACTGAACCCTGTTTGACTTTTTTTGTTTTGGAAAGAGAAATTCAGAACATTCGGCAAATAAAACGAAAACAGGGTCGTGTGCTTAAGTTTTCTTTTTAGACTAATTTGAAACACGTGGATTTGACTCTTGGTTTCATATCGGGCGTCTAAATCTAAATCGCAATGTTCGTAATCTTTTTCTACTGTGTTGATTTTATAGGAACTTCTCACTGTCAAAGATACAGGTCAGTTCGCACTGTATTGAGGTATTTGCCATTTTTTAAAGATATCTGCATTAAAGATATTTATTGGAATTACTTAACACATTAGATATTGTCATATTATATTTCATCTTTTGAAAAATATTAACCCCGCCGTATTAATGAAACTACTCACGGATTGCACTAATTCACAAAACGATTTTCATTTCCATATTCAGAGTTAAGGCATTATTCTACGTTTTCCTAGTGAATATGTCGCTACGCCATTCAAACGTTACAGAATTAACTTAAATAGTACTGTACTGCATACTATGGACACAATGTTTTTGCTTTAATGTATCTGGTTTGTAAATGTTAACATAAAAATAGTTCTTATTGTTCTGAGAAATAAACAGATACGTTGTGTAATGTGTCTTTAACATTTTACTTTTACTTGTTTGAAACGCTCTGTTATATTTTTCTGTACAAACGCATATTGATTTATGGGCAAGTTTGTCAAATTGCAATGTCTCAGACGCTTTGAGTCCGCTAAATGATTAAAGCATGTAAAGTACGATTTAATCTACAAATGCTACAATCGTGAAAAATAATAGAGTGTTTGCCAGTGGTTAAGAAATGGCCTGTATTCTTTTCAATACTTTAGGTCAGATCCAAAGTGACCTTGATTCTGAAAACGGATTCAGTTCAATGAAAATCGAACAGATTGGTTTACAGCTTTCAAATTTTTTCATTGATCGCTAGAAAGACGATGCCTTCCGCTCATCAATTTAAGCATGTTTGGATTATCACCCTAAACACGTTTTACTAATGTGTCAAGATCAAGGTCACAGAGACCTTTAGCTTCTATTGTATTTAAACTGAATTGCAACCTGAAGCATTTTTGTGCATATTGCAGAGTCAAGTAATTTGTTGGGTTATAACGCCCAATGAGTGAATTTAATCAAACTCGGATTCCATCACTGATATGTCATTTGTGATGGATACAAGTGTTTTATAGTGTCTAATGATTAATCGTTTTACAATGTTTTAGAATACGCAGTTATATTTTTGTTTTATACTAGAAATGGACAATTAGATAATTAAATCAGCAGCTCGCTTATCAATAACAGACAATTATCACGAAAAGAAGTGTTGCTTATAAATGATACTACATGTGCCAGTATGATTATCTCTCTAACAGAGATTAAAGAAAATCATTTTCATCCAAAAGAAATGTCCAGAAAAAAAAGAATTAATATGTCTTTACAGTGCGTTTTAAGCTTTAGAAAACAAGGTGTCAACCAAACCAACTACAATTAATATTTAGCTTACATAGAGTACATTTTTTGATAAATTGCTTTAAATCTTCTTAGAATTCTAACTTAATTTTGTTAATTTATTTTCAGAATGTTTGTTTATCTAGAAACACATTTGCTTACATTTAACATATTTTATGGAAATAAATATTTTAAAAAGTACAACGCATTATTTACTTTATACTGATCAGCTCTCCCACTCCTCAACCTCATCCGACCTCAATAACTATTTCTAAATTAGCATTAATATGGCAGACGACTTTCTTTGTTATCTTTAGAGAGAACTAGCTATCCAAACGAGTGTGTTTTCACGTTGAGATATTAAGGAGAGGCCACACCTGCTACCGAACGGTTACAGGGCTAGACTTCTCACCTAGGCAATGGAGTACCTTGCATAACACAAGTTTTGTCCTTCTAACCAAGGTACTATGTCCCTCGCGCTATCCTTTTAAACATGTTGATATATGTCTTTACTTGTACTGGTGGATGAATCTAGCGCTTTGTTTTACTGCTTTTATATATTATAAGATGTTTTCAGTTGTACTTATCATAACTCGGGGCTCTACATAAATCTAACATGAACACGAATGTGTCCATTCACAGAGAAAATACCCTGGCTGTGCCTGTCGTTACTTGATTGTCGTGAAAAGTTTAATGAATTTCTATAATATCACTAAGAATATAATGTCAACATGTCAGATTTTCAACTGAATAGATAACAATGCATTTTAAGTTGTGTTTATTATCAACTGTTCACCATGTAAGTTTTAGATGTCCGGAGGCCTAGATTAAGGGCAAATACAATAAAGATATAAAGCACACTGATATACATCAAAAGACGATACATGTAAGTAATTGCAATTTATAAATGATGTTAGAAATGCAGCGACATTCCGGTGATTTTAGAAAAAAGGCATGCAGTGAAAACCACATTGATTTGTGCTACTAATGTTGCAGCAAAGACAAATATAACAACCGGCTGTGTTACCATTTGCACTGTAAATATTTCGTCCGCGATTCATTTGGCACATTAAAGATTCATAAATACTTTACATAATTCGATCGGAACAGTATTAGCTTTTCCATGCATTTATATGTTACACATTCACAAATATTAGACACGATTAAGTTGCATCAGAAAAAAATATGTGGCGCTATATCTCTGTGTAAAATTTTTTAGCGGAATTTGTATAAAAAGTAAATATATAAAAGATAACGGCCCAGTTGTTCAAAACTTTCGTTAAATTTAACCAATCGTTAATTTAACGGTCGTTAAATTTTAATTATTAAGTTAGCTAACGAATTGTTAATTTTTCAGTTGTTGAAAGCACTGTTAAAATTTTTGTTAGCTAACGAAGCGTTAAATCCTTTAACGAATCGTTAAAAAATTAACAAGGACATCATATCCCATAATACACCATTTTTTACACTTCCACTTATAGCATTGAAAAAATGCTTCAATACCAAAAATTGTGTTACCGTTTGTGTAGCTTTTCATATGTTGTCCATATTCCTGTTTTTCTTGCATATGATTTGTATGCAGTCCCTCTTTCTTTTAACTAGCAATGTCACTTGCTTTTGTAGATTTTACTGACGAGAGCACATTTAGTTGATTGTTGTTATAGTTCAAAATGCAAAACAACAAGTCAACACCATGTAAATTGCCAGACTGAGTAATCTTTCAAGTTTCATGTTTTTGTCACACGTTTTCGTTACCTTCTGTTTTGTTATTCTCCATAGTAGAGCCACTTCATAACCCAATATTCCCTAGTTATATGTAATACATCCACATTCAGATATAATTCTGCAAGTTATATCCAGGATATCATCCAAGCACTTTAATTTGTTATTCTTCCATTTTACATCTGACAAGAACTGTCATAGGAAATACTGACTGGATTAACAACCTATGATTTTTGAGGCCCCACCTCGGGGTATATTTTTGTTATTTTCTTTAAGACAGTCAATTTGATTTGTGTCGTGTGGAAGCTGTTATCACTTACTACTTGTACTTCTCAAATATTATATAGGAATATAAAAACAATTATTTCAAGAATGACACAGATTTGCTTTTAAAATTAAATGTAAAGCAGCAGTTTAAGTTCCTAAATATATAATTATCTCCCTTTTGTTGATCATAAAATGGTTCAGATTGTTGAAATGATAAAAACTGTTTTAAAATGGTACTGTGAAGCAAGGACTTTTATTGAAATTAGTAGAAATATACAGCTTTAAAAATAAAGTTTAAACAGAGGCCATAATGAAAAAAAGATGTAAAATAAATAAAACATACATTGTACAATATGTATACAGAAATTTGGCACTATTTTTTATTTCTAATTTTGCACATATTAGTTCCTGTTGGAATATTAATTATCATCTTTAATAATCACTCACTTTAGAAAAATATACTAGCAATTTAAACCAGAATTACTTCTCTAAATCAATGTCTATGAACAGAATGAATGTCATTAGGTACAATCAAAGAAATATAAAATTATTTTATAGCTCTTCGATACAATTAATTAAATGTGCATGACCAAAAAGTGTAGCACTGACCCTTGAGATAGGTGCCTGGGATTTACATGTGGCATTCTGTTTCATTTTCAGGCAGAGTTTTATGCTAAATAAAAAATAAGAATGCTTAGAAATATATTCATATCAAATAATAATATCTTACATGAGGCTTGACCACTTAAGTGTTAACAGGGGTTTGAGCATGACACATTGCAGCTAAACATTTATGCCAATAATAATAATAAAGATCAAACACGTCGATTAATATATTCGCAGGAAAACCCTTACTGAAAATCGGAGAGCATAAGGAAAATCGATTAATCGGATATAATCGGAAGGCCTTCTGAGCGATTAATTGGAAAATAATCGGACTTAAACACTGAACCAACTGAAACTTACTGACCATAACCTCACTTGACTAACTACATGTACATGTAACTGTATTAGCAAATTAGCAGGAGTTATATAATTTGCGTAAGGAGTTATAGCCCTTGTATGCAGATATCAAGGTGGGTAATTAAAAAGTGTTACACAGATAAAAGCCATGTAAAATGTCTAATGGATTAACAAATAGACCTATGACATATCAAAGTAGGTAGCTTTTGAATATGTAAAATGAATCGGAAACGCGCACACGAACTCAGATTTCGGTAGTGTTGCATCTTTTATTTATTAAGAAATAATGCGGCATAATAATTTAAATAATTTTCACCCACGTCTGTCGGACAATCAGGAGTCTTTGCTCTAAAACTTCAATTTTCTACGTTCAGACGTGTCATTCAATGCAATCTACCAAGTTACAAGACGCCTTCGACTGAAACTTAATTCTATAGTGCCATGCTCCTGGCCACTTTTTGGCCATATTATAAATGACACTCATATTTTATTTAATATACGTCTGTAATCTACATGAAAAGACAAATATGCCCCAGGCTTAAAGACGTTTATTTCAAGGCTTTGACTAGCAGCCTTTCGGCATTCGTGTCCCAAAAGAACGAATTGACCGTTACATGACATCGGTAACAATGCATCATGGTATATATACATCATTTACTGAAATATTTGCAATTCCTCACCTAGGAAATAACAATATGAAACATCTTTAAATATTGGAACTCAACTTTAAGAATGATATTCAATTAGAATTTAAATTGACAGACAGGCGAGAATGTACCAAACGAAACGGAATACATTTTTCGATCCATCTTTTTCAATTCGATTTAAAATTTTAATAATATAAACTGAAAATTTAAAAAAGAATAGACTAAAATTAGAACCATTGCGTGTTTTAATTATTTTCACTGGTTACGTTTTGTTTTAATATTGTTGTGGTAATGACCAAAATAAAATAATTATATATAAACGCGATAAATAACATAGAATAATTACATATCAACCTGATTTAATTATAGTTTAGAATTTGTTAAGTTTCAGTGGAAATAGACCTGTTTTCAATGATGATGTGTAACTGTGATTTTATAGTGCTTTTGACATGTTCCGCTGCAGGTAATTCTTTTATAGTTTTTAACAAATGTTACTATAATTAAGACCTGTCAGATGGTTTTGGTTTTGTTTGTAGATCTTTTAAATCCAAATCCAATCGTTTTTTTTGTGGTTTTTTTTTTTTTTTTTTTTTTTTTTTTTTTAATTTTTAAATTTCGAAATGTTTTTTATCCCAATCTTATTTTCTTTCTTTTTTTGTGTGTGTACACTATTACCTGATATTAAGAAAACGTTCTGATATAAGTAAATTATTAAAAAGAGATTCTTCCTATTATTGCAAACAAAATGTTATCCTGGTATCAGAAAATCGTTTCATGACATTGATACATCAATTGTAATTACAACAATTCCCGAATATAGATCCGTATTTCAGATATCAAGAAAAAATTCACTCGTGCAAACATTATTGGCGTGTCAACGATTAGGAAAAAATGTGTTTGTTAGAAAACACCGAAAAGATCGGAAAAACAGTATTTCATACCAATTTTATTTAGAAAATCCTTCCGTACGACTTTTAACCCTTATGCTTGACACAATTGTTTGTGTCTTTGATACTAGTGTAAATCATGATCAGCCTGCACATCCGTAGAGGTTGATCATGATCTACACTCGTCTGTTCGCTATTCAGACAGTATATTTTTGTTATTAAACATCCCTTTCAACATTTAATTATACTTTCCAAATTGGAAGATATACAAGATCATTACAGATTTTTAGATGGATACTGGTTGAAATTATTCAAATTCCGAAAGAAAAACATCAAGACTTTATGAAATAAGACATAAACTTTTTTCTATCAGCATTGTATAAATAGTTTAAAATTTAAAAGGTTTTCTTCTCAAAACTGCTAGCCTGATTTTAAAACAAATTCAAACAAATGCTTTTTTCTGCGTGTGATTTCGGCATGTTCCGTTCTTTACTCGAAATAATCAGTAAGTCTGTAAAAAGAGACTCGATCCAGTCGTGCAATTCATTGATATTTATTCACATCAGGAAATCAATGTATTGTTATCAAGAAAATACTTCATGATATCAGAGGATAAGATGGAATTTTTATATTAGAAAAGGCTCAATTTTTTTCTTGATAACATGCAAATATGTGATATGAACAAGAAAAGTTTTCTACATCTGAAAATAAGACAGATTTCTGGCTTTCAAATGATGCATTTTCTCTATAACGTCGGGTTAACAAACAAAGCAATGATCTCGCCTTTTGATTAGAGAAGGCACAAAATTGACTTATTTCTATATGAATCATGGTTTTCTTTTTTGGGGAGGGGGCAGAGGTAGGGGGAGCAAAATGTAGGAGCATTATATTCTTTCATTTGACTTTGAAATAATCTTAAACTTCTGGGCATGTTAACTACATCGACGCTATTCGACGAGTACTTTACACATAATATTATTACAGCATTAGGCGAAGCAGTATTCACTGGTTGGATCATACCAGAAACTGACAGCGCAAATGGTTCGGGAAATATTACGCTATATGAAAATCAACCTGTAGGGGCCACAGACATTAAGTTCAAAGTTAAAGAAGACCAAGACTCCGTAGGGTACAAGATGGAAACATTAACTGACGATTTCTCTGTATGGTCTAGAGGTAGACTGATTCTGAAGACACCTTTAGACTACGAAGTTATGAAAACCTATGTTTTGGAGATTAGGTACGTTACTAAAACAGAAGAAAATATGATAATTCAAAATGCGATTTTCGCATTTTCGTGTTGTTAAATTCACCATTATAAAATCATTTGGTGTTAAAATTGTACAAGCTCGACCAGTAACCTAAGAATGGTAGGGAAAAAAAATCATATTTCACCCGTAGCTATGCCACTCGTAATGAAAATAAAAACCTTTTTCCTGATATAAACTTAAATTTTCTGTTTACTATTCAAACAAATTATCGTAAACCTTTGTTTACATTATGAACGATCTAAATTTCAAACCAGCGCAACGACAAATTCCAGCGAAAATGGTTCTCCAGGGAGTTCCGCAACAGCCACCGTCACAGTGAACATTATTGACGTAAATAATCCACCGGCCTTTAAATCCTCCTCCTACGGAATCTGTGTTGCGGATGGGTTGGATTCAGGTTTCTTGTTTTATCACTTGTGCCATACAGATTTATTTGATTATGAAATATTTTAATACAAAAAAAGTGTCAGTACTATTTATTCACGATGGACAGTTAGACGTTGGGCGTTTTAATTTCACGAGGTCACAGCCCGAGTGTAATTATTTCGAACAACGTAAAGAGCCGAGCCGCCCGAGTGTTCATACACGGTTTTTCTATTAATTATTTCGATATTTCTAGTTATATATTTTTATTGTTAAATAAATTTAGATAAAATAGAATAGAATCGTTTCGTCGCGCATACATGACGCAGAACTGTAGGTCGTCACGCTCCTTTTTAGCTCACCTGAGCCACAGGCTCAGGGTGAGCTATTCTGATCACTTACCCTCCGTCGTCCGGCGTCCGTAAACTTTTACTTTAAACGACATCTCCTCATAAACCGCTAAGCCAACTTCACAGGAATGTTCCTTGTGTGAAGCTCTATAAAAATTATTCAAAGAATTGAATTCCATGCAGAACTCTGGTTGCCATGGCAACCGAAAGGGAAAACTTTAAAAATCTTCTTCTCAAAAACCAGAAGCCCTAGAGCTTAGATATTTGGTGTGAAGTATTGCTTAGAAGACCTCTACCAAGTTTGTTCCAATCATTACCCCGGGATCAAAATTTACCCCGCACCAGGGGTCACTTTATTTTACATAGGAAAATCTTAAAAAATCTTCTTCTCAAAAATCAGAAGCCCTAGAGCTTAGATATTTGACATGTAGCATTGCCTAGTAGACCTCTACAAAACTTGTTCAAATCATGACCTCAGGGTCAAAATTGACCCCGCCCCAGGGGTCACTTGTTTTTACATAGATTTCTATAGGAAAATCTTCAAAAAAAAAATAAAAAATAAACCAGAAGGCCTAGAGCTTAGATATTTGACATGTAGCATTGCTTAGTAGACTTCTACAAAATTTATTCAAATTATGACCCCCGGGATCAAATTGACTCCGCCCCATGGGGTTACTTGATTGTACATAGAAAAATCTTCAAAGTTTTCTAAAAAAAAATTTAAAATAAAACCAGAAGGTCTAGAGCTTAGATATTTGACATGTAGCATTGCCTAGTGAACCTCTACAAAATTTGTTCAAATCTTGATCCCCACAGGGTCAAATTGACCCAGCCCCAGGGGTTACTTGATTGTACATAGGGAAATCTTCATAAATTTGCTAAAAATATACCTGAAGGCCTAGATCTTAGATATTTGATATGTTACATTGCCTAGTAGACTTCTACAAACATTGTTCAAATCATGACCCCCGAGATAAAATTGGCCCCGCCCCAGGGGTTACTTGATTGTACATCGGAAAATCTTCCAAAAAATTTCTAAAAGTCATCAGTTTTACATTTGAAACATGTAGCTCATATTACTCAGGTGAGCGATCCAGGGTCATCATTACCCTCTTGTTTATACTCGTGAGGACCGGAAATGGTAATACTTGTTGCGGAAGTGTTCACTTTGGGGGAAAATGATAGCAAATTATTCTGCAAATTCGATTTCGATTTAAATTTTGGAAGTTAAATATTTGACCAAATGAAAGCGCTGTTTCCAGATGCATAAATGGTGCTTAATATCACGTTGACGTGACGTCAACGTAAAATCGTTTTAATGATTTTAGCGTTGCCAGTCAGATTAGAATGACAAACACATTCTGTGTAATAATTTAAGTTGTGTTATAACTGATTTCATTCCAACATAATTGTTTAATTTTGCAAACCATGTAATGTATACGTTAAACATTTTTGCATGATTCAATGATATATTATGATCAAAATATTGTTGCAGAAAAGAAATGTTTATTTATAGGAACGGATGTGATTCAAGCGGAGGCCACTGGAGACTCTTCTCTGATGTCATATTCGATAGCAAGTAATATGCAGTTTATCATAATAGTTTATATCTATACTTCGAACGTGAAGGAAGTCAAATGTTGTAATTATATTCAGCGATAAACAACGGTTGACGCGCGGAATGGTGACGTCAGTTAGGACGTCCGATACATTACTGGTCGCGTCATTATTTCTCCATAAACATGTTAGAATGAAAATTTTACAAGGCGTTCTTGTGTTTTATCGTCTGATTTTTATTGGTGATCACTTTGACGCTAGGTTATTTAAACCTTATCAGCCATGCAGTCTGATCATGATCTGCAATGTTCGCCATTCAGTCAGTATCTGTTTGGTTAGCACCCTTTTTAACAGCTATTGGAACTGTCCAAATTGATAGATTGACGAGTTCATTTTAGAAATTTAGCAGGGAGAGCTTTAAACATTCGGTCTATCACCTTCTTGGATCAGTTCCTAAATATCTGAATTCTTATCTTTACTGACTTAGTCCATTTTTTTCTACCATAACATTTTGGTGATTTAAATAACTATTTATGGTCATTCTGTTATCCAGTATTATATTTCAATATGAAAATAAAGGATCTTGTAACCTTTAACCTGCGTAATTCCTAAAATGGACCATTCGGTTTGGGCAGTACCATTTATATTCAGAAGGAGTGTTTACTGAAAATTTACTGACTGCATAGCAAATAGTACAGACCATGATCAGCCTAACCTTGGTCTGCACTGGCCGCAAAGGCAGAATCACTTGCCGCCAGCAGACTTAAGTTTTATCTTTTTTAATAATTAATGTTACAATCTTTTATATTTTTTTAGCTGTATTATTATTATTATTATTATCATTATCATCATTATCATTATTTTTTACGTGAGTTAAGTAAACACGAAAATTTAAACTCCGATTGTAAGTCTTTATACAGTAGTTACTATTTCTGAGTATTTCAAATATCTAATAAATCGACATCTTGAATAAGCTGAAGTGACTTTCTGTCGTTTAACTGAAGTTTTTTAAATGACCCTTTGCAGATGGTGATGATAACGGATATTTCGTTATAGGCAACACGACCGGTATGATCACTGTAGCTCCAAACAAAACCCTGGATGCGTCTGTAACGAGAGGCTACGCTCTTCAGATCAAAGTCAAGGACGAAGGTGAAGATGAGTCACCGTATGACGTCACAGCAACAACCTCAGTGTTTATTGTCCTAGCGGATATGAAATGTAGCATAGCAAACACAATTAATATCGGTGTTATGACTGTCCTTCTGACGCAAATACTTAACTTTCTGTTTTGATGAACGCGTATTACATCAAACGCCTTTTTACCCTATTTGATATTCAAATGTATATGTGGAGTACTGAGTGCTCGGAATCAACTGCGTTGTTATCAGTTTCTTAAATCCAGACTCCATTTTTCTATTCAACCATTGAACATTTTAGTGTTATTTTCAATAAATGATTTATAGGACTTCACCTTTGGTTCAGTAACTGAAAACTCTCTACATGATATGTTATAAAATATATTATAGCAACTTTGAACTATCTATGCAGTGTTAAATTAAGCAGCAGACATCGTGCATCTGAATGCCTTCAGCCTCATCTCTGCTAGATTAAGAGATGAGTACATAAGTCATTATCCATGTATCTCGAAAATAGCATAAACAGAACATTTGTAACATGTAACATCGCGCAGTTAACCTTACCACTGTTCCTGGTTTCTGTAACAATACAAACCTTTTATCCGCAAGTCACTTCCAACTTCCCCACATGAACCAGAGGTGAAACACTAATGATCTGGAATACAATGTTTCCTTTTATCAAATCTTCACAAAGAAAATACGCCCGGACCGGGGATCGAACTCTTGATCCCCGAAACGTAGAAATGCCCTCTCTCCAATTTGGCGGAAACCTCAAAAGTATTTTTCATCTAGTGAACGCTATATGTATAAGTTCACGAGTGGCTTTCATGTAAGAACACATTTTTTTTTTTTAATTTTAATAGCTGTCTTTACAATTGTTAACTAAATCGTACCATTTATAACGCGCACGTCATGCGTTTACGCCTCAGGCAAAGTAAATTTGTTTGTAAATAGTTTTGTACTGGTAAAGTTTTTAAACCGATTTTTCTTGGTTTCTTTTACAGTTTTATACCTTGGACGTAAATCTTTAAGTTCTTGTATTGGTGTATGAATATAAGTGTACTTTTAAGTCGTATTTTTACACCATTTTTAGACAAACAACGACATTATTTCATTATCCTTATTCTTCAAGAACAATATATGAGCCGCGCCAAGGGAAAACCAACATAGCGGTTTTGAGACAAGCATGTATACCAGCCTGCACATCAGCGCAGTCTGGTCAGGATCCACGCCGTGTTCGCTTTCAAAGCCTATTGTACTTAGCGAATCCGTTAGTGAACAGCATGGATCCTGACCAGACTGCGCGGATGTGCAGGCTGGTCTGGATCTACGCAGGTCGCAAAACCACTATGTTGGTTTTCTCATGGCGCAGCTCATATATGTTTAAAGGATCTTTTACATTTCTTATTCTTTATGTTCGTGTGAAGTTTTGTACAAGTGCACTTTGCTAAATGTGATAATTTCATTGTGTGGATCACTCGTTATACTTATACCTAACTCCGCTGTCGGCATTGCTTTGTTAGTTTTTCAGTTTAGCACCCCTTCGAATAATTAAGAAATGAAATGATTTGTTTCGGTGCTCATGTGAAATGAACGACAGAATGGGATCGGCAAATCAAACATGAATCGCGTTCATGCGAAATGAACGACAGAATAGGATCGACAAATCCATGAATCGCGCTAAACATGAATCGCGTTCATGCGAAATGAACGACAGAATAGGATCGGCAAATCCATGAATAGCAGCGATTCATGTTTAATTTGCCGATCCTATTCTGTCGTTCATTTCAAATGAACACCGAAAAGAAAAGTTTCATTTCTTGTATTTACATTTTATTTCCTTTCCATTTGTAAACAAAATAATATTATAAATTGCACATATTTTGTGGCATTCAACATTAAAATCATCTTCCCGGCCATTCTGTTCACCAGACGGAACAACTGCGACGTCATCTAAGGAACGTTCTCCCTGACTATACGCGGACTTCGTCAAAACAACGGTCAGTTATCACTAAGCAGCGATGACGTTACTTTCGCGCCTTTCCTTTTGCTGTTCATACGAAATGAACGTCATAATTTTCAATGGAAAAGAAATATTAAATGATACTGCACAAATTGAATGACAGAACAGTCCAATTTCAAATTTTAACGGGGTAAAGTATATACACGAAAACGTTTAAAGATAATATTTATTTATGGTCACCTGTAATCCGACAAGATTAAAATATTACACGCGTCAATCTATGTTATCATACAAGTACATAACAGATTTATTCTGATCATGTATATACTATACTTAAACTAATACTATAATGGTTAATCTGACATTATATATTATAATATATTCAATTTATAATGTTCAGCATACATAGGTAAGTTTGCACCAATATAGATATATATTAGAGTACGTGAAGTGATTTACGAATTTTACTTGTAGTATTAAAGCGAAAAGTTGCATCTCGGCCGTTTATTAAAAAGGGAATAGAGAAATAACGTCTATGGAAAAGTAGTTTAACAATGAATGTAAGTTAAATATTTTAAAATTAATGACTTTTGGTCGAAATCGTTCAATTCACCGGATGTAACTCTCGAACGTAAACGATACCTCGGTCAAGGGGTTAAGTAAATAGAAGGTTGCAGGTTCATAATAAATGAGGTCACGCTAGCTCTACGATGATAAACTGACAGTTAGCATGGTTAGAGCAGATATATATTCACCGCATTCTACGTGTTCACCATATCTTAAACACACCGCTTATCGCCAAATTATCAACTTCTATCTGTAGTTGTATATATAACCTATCGATTTTGGAATGTGATAGAAGTCTTGTGTAATTATGGGTTTATTTCGCTCTGTCTGTAGAAATAAGGAGGTCAGATTTGTGTAGTAATTTTAGTTTATTCCTTATCTCACATCGCCTTCACGTGGGAGGCGTTATCTAATTTACCGAAAAGAATATGATAAATGCTTTGGTTTTTTTTTTCAATTAACCATATACTACAATCTACGGACAGAAAGTGGAATTACTTTGCTGAATAAAAGAAACAAACTGTTCTGTGAATGACACGGTGGGCTCTTAATCTATGGAATTGAAAGATTTAACATTATATTATTAAATGCTTAGTGTCTGGACGTGTTATTACAACTCAGCTGTGTTATTACAACTCAGCTGTGTCAGTACGTGAGGACAAAGTAAGGAATGTGAAAATCTACTCTACATCGGATTGGAAAACGGTACAATTCTGAATTTTTAACACTAACAGATTAAAATTTTGTCTAAAGGAGTCGTAAATGATTAAATCGGATATACTTAATATATAAAATGAGTACAAAGGAAGGTAATCTCAAAGAAAGTTACATAAAGTTAGAGAGGACACACGCGGAAACTGACTTAAAAACTATAATAGACTGTCTTGAATACCATACATCTACAATACCAGACAAAGAGGCGGTTGTTTTTGTTGCTAGTGACTATTCTCGTGAGGCAGTCACGTGGTCGAGATTGTTCACAAAAGCGCGCGAAACGGCAAAAGCCTTGATCAATCTTGGCGTAAAGAAAGGCGAGGTAATAGCCGTAAACGTACGGAACTGTCCGGAATGGTTATATATTGTTATTGGAGCGATGATGGCCGGTGCTATAGCAGTAAGTATCTCGTTTACTTACACTGATGGTAGCGATCTCATTGCTATAATGGACAAACTTCGTAATTGTTGTCTGTTAGTACTAGACCCAGGTGTAGCTGGCGCTAATTGGAATATTGTTAAGAAATTTATAAAGACACAAACAGGAAAAGGCCGTGTCCGTAGCGACAAAATGCCATATCTTCGTTATTTGATTACGCATAAAGACGAAGACTATGCTGAAATGCAGAATAATTTACATCTAGTGGACTTTCTTGAACAATTGAATGACGACATACAGCTTCCAAAAGTTGAAGAAGACGACATAGCTTTTTTGTTTCAAACATCCGGCAGTACAGGGGTACCGAAACTAGTAGCTCATACACATCGTGCCATTCGTGTTTGCCAGCAGGTGGCGACAGAAGCGGTTGCAGCGGATAAATCAATAGCTTATAACGATCGACCCTTTGCGTGGATTGGCGGATTTCCCTTGACCCTTATATCAGGCATTAAACGTGTCACAGTGTCAGGATTTTGTTCTCCACCTGAAGACCGTGCAGCATTCGTGATAAAAGTTGCAAAGCGTGAGAAGTGCAGTTCAGTCTCTGTCCTTCCTCAGATGGTGCACGAGTTCATACGCCGGCAGGTAGGTTATAAAATAAATGCATCATAAAAATACAAATACTCTCGCATGCATCTTCGTGTGAAAAAAAAACAACAACATATTTTAACAAAATAACTATTACAGGTAACCCTGTATACATTGGTGCATTTTGTCGTCTTGAGAAGAAACGTGGTAATGTCTGCTTATAAGAAGTTTAACGCGATTGTCTGCTTATACAACACATGCTTATGCATTATTTTTACAATTTTAAGAATCAAACAAAAAAGAAGAAATGCTTTAGCAAAGCCTCCATATATTGCTCAAAATACGTTTGTATATATGTTACCACATTTTAGAAGAACATACTGGGCCTTTTCGAGTCTGAAAATTACGGCATGTGATAATTATTTTGACGTGAATAAGTGTCTGATTTATTTATTTATTTATTTATTTATTTATTTATTTATTTATTTATTTATTTATTTTATTTTATTTTTTCATGTTAGATCTTTATTTTAAAGGGGAATGATTTTGCCAAAAATAAACAATAATTTTAGCTAGACAAGCTTACGTCTTAAGCGCTATTAGTGAATGCTAACCTGAATTACTGACTACTTCAGTGACGAAAAAAAGCCGATTGCTTACATATAAACGGCATAAAACCTTGACATGATTTTCTTTTAAAATATATACTATTAGGTTAATTAAATTATTTAAAGGCATTTCAAATTTAGATAGGAGTTAAGCATGTTAAGTGGTGTTTGGTTTTATTATTAAAGATATGGAATACATCAGAATGAAATATTTATTCCAGGATGAACTCACTTTTGATTGGCAAATTTCGGCTCTTGCTACTGGAGGTCAGCCGCTGAGCAGGAGCATTGCAAAATGTCTCGGAAAAATAACCCCTGCTATTGTTTCTGCTTACGGAGCTACCGAATTTCAAATTGCAGCCATAGCGTTTGCAATAAAAGAAGAACAATTTGAAGAAAACTGCTGTGGAAACCTGTTTCAAGGACCGGAAATAGAAATGAAAGTTGTCGATGATAACGGAGAAGTTGTTCCGATTAATACATATGGGGAGGTTTATTTTCGTGGTGATTCTGTTTTCAAAGAATATTTCCACGATGAAGAGAAAACAGCTGCGGTGAAAACGCCAGAAGGTTGGTTCAAAACGAATGATATTGGTAAGCTAAACGAGAAAGGCGTCCTCTATATACAAGGTAGAAAATCTAGTGCAATTATCTCTGGTGGTATGAACGTGAGTCCAGATATTCTAGAACGCATACTTGAGTCGTATCCAGGTCTTGAAGCAGCAGTCATTGTCCCTGTCCCTGACGACGTATATTATCAAGTTCTTTGCGCATGCGTGCGATTGCAACCAGGAAGTGATGTAACTGAGCAGCAACTACGCAAGTTTCTTGAAGAATATCATAACGACAAGCCAGGCTTGTTTACAGTATTGCCAAAATTTTATTTGTTTCAAAGCGAGTTTCCAGAAGTTTTTACAGGCAAAGTCTCTCGAAAAGATTTGACTGATTTAGCTTCAAGGACATTCGGAAGAAACACACTGTAGTTAGATTGACAGATAAGGGTAGTAAAGGGAACAACTACATCAGTAGGACAATCCTCGATTTAATAAACAGAATAAAAACGTAATGCATGTCGGAAGTAAATAGACATTTAATTCAATAAGGGCACCTTTTCTGAATACATACATAGGGCCTACAATTTAGAATTCCGAAAGCTTGATGACGGGGCAATTACTGAAACGGGTGATTATCATTAGAGATAGTTAGTTTAAGTCTTTATGTTTCGACTGAATGAAATCACATTTATATTGTGATTTTGTTTCCGGAAATTTAGCGGTAGGAAATACCATCATTCCCTGCACGGGCTAGCATCTTGGTTTAACTTCCGTGCCAGCTAGATAGATTTCTGACATTTACTCATTCAAACCCTAATGACCATTGTACCTCTATCGACGAGGGGCAATATGTATCCAAGGGTCAACGGTCGTAACCACTTACGACACAAATTTCTATTTTAACTAGAAAATATGCTGAAAATGTATCAGAGATTACCTCCTTCATTATATCAGTTTATTTTTATACAATTCCGATTTATAGCAAGATTAAATGAATGTGAAATTGCGTCGGATCATATTTTTGATATCGATATAGTCTCTATTGCATAAGCCATGATATAGAATTATGTTGTGTACGTTTTGTGTATTATACATTTAAGTCGCAAGATCCGGTTTCTTAGATAAAACAGAAAGATGTACACCTGGGTAGAACCTCCGACTTTCCGTAAACCAGCTGGATGGCTTCTTATAATGAAGGATTTCTCGCACGAAGTTAGGATCGAACCCACATCGGTAAGGCGCAAGTGATATGAAATCAGCGATTTTAACAGCTAGGACGCGCGGCCCCACAAGCTTAATAGATACCCCTCTTCCCTCTTCCCCACCCCACCCCTCCTATTCCTATAATAAAAAAGTGGGTCATTATACAGCCGTATCAAGATGATAAGCAAAACTTTTTATTAAATTATTCAATTTATTGTCAACATCTATGATTTAAATTAATCTACATGTGACGAAATTATACTTAAATGCAATAAAGCCTTATACCGTTAACTGGAAGAAGTAACTGGATACGCTTGTTAAATCAAAACAAATGTTCTTCCGCGCGCAAGCATTAAGATTGTTGTTAAAGTAAACATTTTAAATGCGTATAATTAGTAACCATTGAAACATCAGCAGTAGGCCGGCTATATCACCTGATTTGTAATCCGATCTATTGAATACCACTACACTGGTTAAAGCTGGATATTAAATGGGGATTTATGTTATAATTATGGCACCCAGCTACTGGCAAGATATAATTTGTTGTATGTATTTTTACTTCACGCATTTTTGGACAAATTTCTGTCTCAGCTAGGATGACCTAGCTGTATATTTTTAGAAGATGTGGAAACAGATTTTATAAGATAAGTTTACTGCTTTCAAAATGTTTTAATACCTTGTTAGGTAAATTGCATAAAAAGGGCACATAACTAATACACACTGTGACAGACTGAATTTGTCAAAATTGTATTAAAGTGAAGAGATCGTGTGATAATTTTTACTGTACTTGATATTTAAGACGATATATAAGACTAAAACTCGATTACATTTTAGCCAGAAATAAAAAACATATTTCAGCATATTATTTACGTCATGTTACACAAAATTATTTGTTTCTGGTATAGTTTTTGTAACACGTTCCTGTTTTGCGTCTCCTGTAGTCGAAGGAACTCCTCACATGCAAACTGAATGATGTTATATTCAGTTTATTGGCTTTCCCTAGTACTCTCCCTTTGATTAAGCTAATTGGCATGGCGTATTAACAACCCTCAAGCGAATGATGTTTGCTAATGCAGAAAAACACTCTGCCTGGCATTTTCTAAAAAAAATATTATCTTTTGGAAACGTGGGATGCAGCCAAAAAAAATCTATATTCAAATAATAATTCAGTTCTAGATTTGACACTGTCATGGATTTTAAATGCAACACTTTCCGTTCCTTTAAGTTGACCAGTGTGTTTGTATTTAAAAGATACAAGAGATACAGTACGAGGTTTGCTTAAAACATGACCTGTTAAATCCGAAAGAAGAATGTTCCAGACGGGCGAGGGCAAAGCCTAACTTTTAATGTTTTGTCTTATACGATGAATTTATATATTTAGTTTAAGAAACTCACATTTGATTAAGGCTTTAATTATGCAGACCTAAAGTAAACTGACTTTCAATTTTACGCTGTACTTTTTATTCTGGGTCTACTTTAAAAAATCGATGTAGGGGCACTTTTAAATGGGAATCGCATGTTCTTATCTTGTAAAGTCGGAAAGGCAATAACAACTGTTGAAAAACAGGTGGGGCCTTCTTAATATATCTATTATTTTCAGTGATTATCTCAGAATCACTGTCAGACTCTGTAACTAACGACATTATAATCTAGATTGAAACGCATAAGATAGAAAAATATGGCCCAACTTACAGGTAGCAGGTTGGTTCAATCGGTCTGATCTAATTTAATTTAAAGCAGAATAACATATGGTCGTAACAGAACACCATAGTTATCGTCAGTAATCCCGATGTTCACATGTAGTACCCGGAAATAATCAGTACATAAAATTGTCTTTTATTTTATATATCACAAGTGGACAAATACTTAATAGCTATGCTGAAGATATCGAATCCAATAGTCATTAGCAAGTATTTTCGACAATGTATCAGGCCTAAAAAAAATCTTTGTTTCCGGTAACATGCTAAAAAAATTAGGGTAGGTAGGTCGGAATTTTTTTTTATTTCTTTTTTTTTTTTATTAAGGGAGACTTTTCGGAATTTATTTTCGTGTCAAAAATGAATACAGGTAAGGGGGTAATGCCTTTAGAGCATCAGTAAGTTGATTTCTAACATCACTGGCCATGTTTAAACCATAAAAAGTGCAGTTTTGCAACTTTTTGTAAAAAAGTTGAAAACAATATTCTCCAAGGCCATAAAAACATTTAAGGTCGGGCCAAAAATTTAAGGTAGCTCGGGATACCGGAAACAAACAATTTTTTACGCCTTATGTAACTATATTGTCTTCCGAATGGAGAATTCACATAGTCTTTTCACATTTAATCTACTTGTGTTGTATTGCATTGACAGATTCTGCTCCATCTTTAAATAGGTAAAGTGGGTCGAAACGAATTAAATGTTAGACTAATATTCCTAAACATCGTCCGTCTATCGTTCTGTTGAGTTCAAGTTACTTCCGAAAATAGTACTTTTTATACAGCAAAGTGGTATAATAAACTGTTGTAAATGTTCGTTCTGTATACTTAAATATGACACCTGGCAGTATACATTCAAAAAGCAATACATTTATAAATTCATGTGATAAAATCAAACTTTATTGTAAAAATAAAGAGAAGCGTATCGTACAGATTTACCAAAGCAGTTTTGCAACTTTTTGTTAAAAGTTGAAAAGAATATTCAACGAGGCCTTAAAGCATTTAGGGTCGGGCCTTAAATTTAGGGAAGGTCGGAATTCTGTATGAAAGATAAATACAAAATTAATAATTTATATGTCAGCCAAGGAATACGGAACAAAACATACATGTATAATGCCATTTTATTTTGCAATCACAAGTAAAGTACAGCTTGAAACATCTTAGGAAAGTACAAAATATGTCATAAAACATTATGGTATCTTAATGTAATCTGTTCTCTAAAACACAAATAAGGTATGTTAACAAAAGTGGTCTCTAAGAAGATATGAGCCGCGCAATGAGAAAGCCAACATAGCAGCTTTGCGACCAGCATGGATCCAGACCAGCCTGCGCATCCGCGCAATCTGGTCAGGGTCCATGCTGTTCGCTAATGGTTTCTGTAATTGCAATAGGCTTTGAAAGCGAACAGCATGGATCCTGACCAGACTGCGCCGGTTGCAAAGCCACAATGTTGGTTTTCTCATGGTGCGGCTCATATCGCCTCGAAGCAAGTTTGACTGTAACTTGTAACTAACATTTCAAACGTGTAAATCAAATTTAATAATTTTATCACAATTGTAATGATATTATTATGAGATATCACTTTCACGTAAACTTGATCATGAATAATGTCTGTACTATGCTAGACAAGGAAATATGTGGTAAAAATAGCATTGCTTGGGGGAAAACAGAACAATATTGAGTAATAATGGAAAAGGACATGGTGATTATTCTCATAATTACTATTTTATTATTTATTTATTTATTTATTTATTTATTTATTTATTTATTTATTCATAAATTATTTATCATCCATTTATGTAAAAGATTATAAGTACACTAGTATATAGAAATAAACCATTTTTGTAGATATACCAGAACGAAACTATAAAAAAACGAATTTTGCCACCTTCAGAATAAATAAAAGACTTGCGAACATATACCTTGACATCAACAGTTACTCATAATATATATTATCACAATACATGTGTTGTAGTGAAAACTTTGCAAAAGAATACGCCAAGTCTGTATACAGATCGTTCTGTTCATAGGAGGTAACTGCTGAGACTATTCACATGTTGCATTATTACGTCCCTTTTCTTTTACAAACATACATCAAAGCAAAGGGCAAGTTTCCTGAGAATGTAAAGCGAAATAAAAAGGAAATTTAGAAATACTAGTTGGTAGACAGACAAGAAGACGCCACTTACAGCCTATGTATTATCCGACACAACAACACCATTTTTATCTGAAATCATTATTGTGATGTTAGACCGTCATTTACGTATGATGATAGTATCTTAAAGATATGATTTTATATTTTAAATGCTATTGTTATATACAAAAACTTTTTCCTTTGTTTTTCTTATTTTTTATTGTTTTTTATTTATTTATTTATTTACTATTATTATTATTTTTTTTTTGAATGACATAAAAAGTACAGAATGATAAAGTTTTATATCCGGACGATATATCCGATAAAGGGAGAGTCGCTCATGCGGAGCAACCGAAGTATTGACTGGCTTCATAACATTATTGAAAGACTTGGCCGACACATTTTTCCTGTGTACTGCTGCACACTGAATCACAAACAAACAAACCATCTGAGTATTTACATTATTTATGTAATGTAAATACTACAATAACTGTAGCGTTATTTTATTTACTTGTATTTCTTTAGACTAACTGAACATTTTGTGTTCACTCTAATTTTCTGAAACATGACTTATAATTATGTTTTGCTTACAATAATATTTTCCATTTAACCAAGAACAAAAGAGCGTGCACTGTATGGTAGCTTGAATTTCCGCTACCGTCCACGAAAAGGCTCAATCAAACCGAGCCCGAAATTGTTTCGTTTATGACGTGTTGGGCGACCTGTGATTTTCCACTTTTCTTTTTTAACGAGAGATGCCATTCTGTAGGAAATATTTTTATGTAGGGATAATACACGTTTTTTGTGTATTAACATCTGCAGGAGCCCGCGGGATTCGGCCTCGGTCACAAACATATCCCAAGGGCTGACGTTAATACACAAAACAATTTTAACGTGTATTGTCGCTATTCTTGCATAAAAACATTACACGACGACTAAATGTATTGTTTTCATATGTGATGACTTTACGAATCGGGTACATTTTCTAATTACCATTCTGTTGTTCTTGAAAACGGTAAACATGTTTTAAATATCCGTATCCAGGCCCAGAAATAAACAACACCACCAGAATTACATCCTGAAAGTGTTTAAACGATTTTTTAATCTCTAGTTATTACAAACATGAAATTACCAATAACTGTCCATGTATCTTAACAGTTTGGTGAACAGGAGCACAATTTCAAGAAGAATAACTTTACATTCGAGTTAACTTGAGTACGGACACATTTGGAGTACGGATGAGTACGAAAGTAGTGTCAATGTTTCAAACTGTTTATATAAATTCTTCGAGAAATTAGATAAAAACATACAGACTGATACGTACCAAAATCATAAATATGATTCCTGAAAACAAACAATCGTTCTAGTTACACGCGATTCTTATACATTCACAGTTATCTACAAATTCTGAAACGACGCTGAGTTCTAAAAGCGGAGTATACAAGGGAAGAAACGAGTACGAACATTATTCGTGGCAGCGCATTTGGCGTTGGTAACTGATACAGCAAAACATTCTATCATGGTTTAGATTGCATCTTTTATGCTACAAGAAGAGGTTTTTATGAAAGGAACAAGACACAGATACCAGATGTCAATCTGCGCAGAACTTGATACATTTACGTCCCTGGGAAAGCATTTAAAACATAAAAATCGGGTATTAACAGCACGTGAATTGCCTTGTTTGCACACGATTTTTCTCCCGTTAATACATGGGCGGATCCAGTGAAAAAAAGTAGTTTTTATGCAAGAATTTATATTGTTATTGTTATTTTTGTGATCATATTAACATTATATCTTCACTTTTATTATTATTGTCATTGTCATTATTATTATTATCATTATTATTATTATTATTACTATTATTATTTATTATCATCATCATCATCATCATCATCGACTATTGCTAATGATATAAACTATATGACTTAGGAGATTGTTTGACCAAAAACAAAAACAGTAACTATTGTGATAGCTGTAGTAGCTCAGGCATGTTAGCTTTATTTTGTTTTGTTTGTTTGGGTTAAACACCGTTTTTCAACAGTATTTCAGCTATGTAACGGCGAGCAGTTAACATAACCAGTATTTCTTGATTTTGTACCAGTACAAAAGTGTTTTCCGCAATTCACTGCCAACTTCTCACATGAATAAGAGATGGAGGTCGAATGATTTCAGACACTGTGTCTTTTATCAAATCGTCAAGGAGAACATATGCCACGCCCAGGATCGAATTCACGACACCGCGATACGTAGATCTGCGCTCTATCTTTTGAGCTAAGCGGGCGGGCTTTGTTAGCATAAACATTCGTTAATATGTTGATACGAGTAACAAACTTACTAATACAAATTAACATTGTTTTGTCTGACTGAGTACAGAACAACTTTTACTAAGAGTCCAACTAAGCGAAAGGTAAAGCTTAGTCTCTTAACATAAATGGTCCCTTATATAACTTACACTGTTCTCTTCAATAACTAATGAAAAATCTAACTACATTCTTAGATCAGTAGAGAGAGAGAGAACAGATATATGGGGCGTGGATTGTGAGTCTAATCTCTTATAGAGCCGTTCTCTGTGACGGTTTTGTTGTCTCTGAAATTAAAAATTATCCTATATTTCTGATTTATAAGAATTCGACAATTTATTGAGGAAAACAAAATAATACTGTTAGACAATTCAGCAACATTGTTTAGTTTAGCTGACCGTCATTACATAATCGAAATAATGTCGAAAATCTCTGTTAAACTCAAAAGAAACAAATACCAAAACAACAGGATTTGAAATTCCTAATTTGGATTCCTAATAGATGCGGTTTCTCAGGCAAATGTGACTATATTGATGCAAAATAAAAACAAATTTTTGAAACGCTATAGATATTGCAATTTCAACGAAATCCTTTATCGCTCATTTTTCATGAAATTACAGAAAATTTAGTTTATATCTATTTAATTTAATCAATAGGTAAGTTTCAAATTACTTTCATCAATTTTTATCATTTCGTGAAAATAAAAATCATAAAGATGTTATAACTCGGTCAGGGAGCGAACCCAAAATATCCTGCACTCGTAACAGGCACTCAACCACTAGGCTACCAAGATGGTTTTCTAAAATATTTGGAATATTACTGAATTACAATCCTTGTCCACATCTATATGAATACGTAAATCAAATTATTGCGACAAGAAAAATGCTTAAGAAAAGTCATTATTTTGTTTATTTCTACGATAAATTGTAGAACAAGTATAATTATGCAAGAAAATACTTATTACTAGTTGGAAGTGCGGGTGGGAATATTCGAGACTACATTATTTTATTTAATCATACAATTGAATGTAAAACAAGTATATGCAAGAAAATAATTATTACTAGTTGTAGTTGCGGGTGTGAATATTCAAGTCTAGACGGTTGTCTTCGGATTTTCACTAGGTGCAATTATGACTCATTCATGTCGGCTGTCTTTGACATAAAAAGATGAGTAGCAGAAGTACATTTTCTTTGAAATATTACTTTCCTTTCGGATAACGATATAAAACGTTAGCATTCTACGAAAATCCATATCAGTGTGGCTATCTATATTGCCGGCCGACCTTTCGAAAGCTAAACAGAAATAAATTATAACTTGTATCGTTTTTCTTTTCACTTGTGCTGATAGTGCTATGTCACCTTCCCCATTTGATTTCAATACGTTTTCAAAATGAGAATGTTGCATTTTGAGAAGATAAAAATTCGTTAAAATCCACATATTTCACATTGGCTTAAACTAAGATTTATTATAATAAAATGTAATAAAACTCACGAAGAGTTCAAGCTTTGACATTCTATAGGTCATTACAGGAATATCATTAACATTTGAGACATGTATTACACTCTGCATAATTAAGAAATGAATGTTATATCAAAATTTTGCCCAGACACATTTATCTTCACTACTGTAGAATCCCGATTTAACAATGCTGAATTCTCTTCCTGTGTAAATGCCTTCTGATGATGTGATGAGATTTCTGAAATGAAAATTTAAAAAAACAAATCAGGCTTGATATAGGTTAAACTTTACTTGCTTACAATAAGCAAATGGCAACTGTCTCGAATACCTATATATGTTGAAAACGACAAAGGATGACTGGATTCGGCCTGTAATCTAGTATTATATATTTAGTTGTTATGCAATGTGTTAGAACACTTAAGAGGTAAAAGAATAATAAACAGAACAACAGTCAATTAGTAAGGGAACGACAGTCTGTTTAAGAATTATTAGTGATATATACATACTTAACCTTTAGCCTGCTGGTGGTAAGTGATTCTGCCTTTGCGACCGGGCAGGCACATTCGTGCAGGTTGATCAAGGTCTGCACTGTTTGCTATTCAGTCAGTAAATTTTCAGTGAAAATCCCTTCGAATAGTAAATGGTATTGCCCAAATTGAAATTATGGACCAGTCCATTTTAGAAATTTAGCAGGGTGAAGGTGGTTAAGAAAGTGATAAATGACTACCTGTATAAGCAGATATCTTTTATTGTGCAGTGAACAGACTGAAGTACGTATATGTTCGTGTCGTAATTGCGTGTTGTATTCTAACTGCTCTGTGAGCCACGACTTCAATGCGTGTTGTATTCTTACTGCCCTATGAGCCACGCCTTCAATGTGTGTTATATTCTAACTGCCCTGTGAGCCACGCCTCCAATACATGTTGTATTCTTACTGCCCTGTGAGCCACACCTCCAATGCGTGTTTTATTCTAACTGCCCTGTGAGCCACACCTCCAATGCGTGTTGTATTCTAACTGCCCTGTGAGCCACGCCTTCAATGCGTGTTGTATTCTAACTGCCCATTGAGCAACGCCTTCAGAACATTAGCCCTGAAATAAAATCATGCTTATATGATAATTTGTAAAGTACCGATTTGCATGAGCTAAGCAATTGTTCTAGTTTTACATTTTAGTGACATTGCTTTGCTCTCCTAGACAATTATATCACAACACTTTCTTGTTAGAGTAAGTTCGAAAAGACAACCTAACAACAGGACAGGTCTGTATGTGTACCCAATATACATACTCACATAATACAAATAGAACAAAACTAAAAACAGTTGGCCATCGCCTTTGAATGGTCAGTGGCAAAAGAAAGCTTCGCGCAAACCCTGATTCTCAAGCAAAATTATTGACATAAATATTTTCCCAAAGATTACTCGTAATTATAAGCGTAATTTGAAATAGAATAATTTTGCTGGTGATATATACATTAATCATGGTGAACACATCATTATATGAGCCATGCCATGGGAAAACCAACATAGTGGCTTTGCGACCAGCATGGATCCAGACCAGCCTGCGCATCCGCGCAGTCTGGTCAGGCTCCATGCTGTTCGCTAACGGTTTCTATAATTGCAATATGTATTGGTAGCGAACAGCATGGAGCCTGACCAGACTGCGCGGATGCGCAGGCTGGTCTGGATCCATGCTGGTCGCAAAGCCACTATGTTGGTTTTCCCATGACATGGCTCATATAAAAATTGAGTTATTCAAACCTATCCGGTTACATAGTATTCCGATGTAACATTTTATCACTTGCTTAGCCTTTTCTTTCTAGTTTTCAATTGAAATGTTTCTTCTGAAGACAGACATAATAATTTAGAAAGTCTACAAATATCAACCGCATGGCATCATAATATGTAACAATTGCAAAGTGTTACTAGTTGAAGGTAATATAATGAGAAATAGTTTAAAATTCGATGATTAATTTCAAGAAATTACAAAAGAAAACATATTTTCTAAATAACTTTTCAGAAGAAAAAAAGAAAAGTTTATATTTAGACCTTGTGTTGAGTGCTATATAGCACACTGACAGCAATTAAGTAGCTGACAAAACTGCATGTGAAATCTATACATATTGTATTTTAAATGATGCTTACAAATGAGAGTCAAGACAAGTTTGATTTGATTGAAATAAACACACTTGACATTTCTTTATATCATTTACAAAATTCTGCCAATTTAGCGTAAGTTAGTAATAAGTTAGTAATAAGTTGCAGAATCTTAAATAGAATGTACAAAAACTATAAACTTTTCGGGTTTTGCTTTGAATTAAAATGTACAAAAACAGTAATGCTTACTTAAACCTATGCATGTTTATACATATGGATACATCAATAATTGAAACTGTTTTCTCAAATGACCGTTTAGGGCACTTGTATTTCAACTTGATCGTATAAAACATGACGGTATTTTTTAACCTTTAGCCTGCTGGTGGCAAATGATTTTGCCTTTGCGCCCAGTGCAGACCAAGATGAGCCTGCACATCCGTGGAGCGAATCTATAGGAAATAGATCACTGTGTTCTTTACTTTAGGTTATCATCGGCAAATTGCCTCAGTGAAACAATATATTCGTTATTGTATTCCTGCTGAAGTAAGCTAAAAGAAGTTAGTGGTTGCTCAATATTCTATTGTGTTTTGACTATAGAACGATGAACCGAGCATTTACAGCAAGATGTTATCAACCGTCAGTACAATACATTCATTATCAACAGTAAGAATAGTTTATTTAATAAAAAATAAGTATCAAAGTAGGGTTTATCGTAGAATAACCCTAGTTTGGAGTTCTTATGCGTACATGTATGAATATATTCGGCCATCGTGATATATTTCCACGTATAAGAACGACAAACGAGGGTTTATTTAGATACTTCTTATTTTGATTCTAAAACAATTTTCTTCAAATTAACGTTAGACGAGAATCACAGGAGCAGAACAAGGATGCATGATGGAAAAAATAATCAATTATCACATGATTATTAAATAAAACCTGATTAATCCGAATTTTCAGAAACAAAAATCAGACAGAAAAACCGGGTTGATGGTATTTAAATAATGTCTACCGAAAACGTGTTTTCGTAAAACACACACTTTAATCACAAGCTTTTATCGAAATGCAACATCGCTAGATCTGCTCATTCATTTCTGACTTCTATTTCTTTTGATAGGTTTATACTTTCCAATTATCAAAATCTATAATCTATTTATGACATAAAATTATCATAACAATGATACTAACTATAAAATCACTTATTTTATATCACATAAAAACATCATGGAAGAAAACAGAACAATTTGCGAATGATCAATTGTATAAGGAGTAAAATAATGTTGGTTTCCGGTATCCCAACATTCCTTAGTTTTTGGCCCTACCCAAAATATTTTAGGTCCTCGGAGAATTTGATTTCAACTTTTTAACACAAAGTTGCATAGCTTCACTTTTTACGCTTTAAACACGGTCGGTGATGTTAGATGTCAACTTTCTGATGCTCTTAATGCATAACCCATTATTTGTTATCATGTTTGACACGAAAATAATTTTCGAGAAGTCCCACTTAATGAAAGAAAATTTACAAAAATACCGAATTACTTAACCTTATTTTAGCATGTTACCGGGAACAAACATTTTTACGCCTAATTCCATCATGTCAATACTAGTCAAATTGATACCTGAAAATATTTCAAGAAATAGATCACGGGTTTCTTTTATCTTATTTCTTAAAGAACATGTATCTATCTGACTTTAAGAGCCTACCTTGTTATATTTAACCAGTAGGCATGTATTGACTATACCACGGGAATAATGCACTAGTATTTAATCAAAGTAATATTTCTTTTATTTTTTAAATTTTGTGTTCATTTGACAGCAATTACTATAAGATACAACGTACAAATTACCTTTTTTATATTTTATCTACATCCCAATTCCTTTTCACATATTGTAGTAAACGAGGATGTTCCATACACAGTGCAGTTTAAAATTCTTAAACCTACAGGTATCAAAGTAGCCTATAATACAGAGAAGTTGTATCGTGTTTATTTGTGCGTTTAATCTTGTGCGTGTAAATTATGATCGAGCTGCATGTACGCACATATTATTATAAAAATATGTTCTTACTTTCATTTGAATATGATAGTTTATGTAGGTTTTTTTTTTCAGGAGCACATTTATTCACTAACCGAACGTTCCTTCCAGCCACAGCTTTAAGTTTTATTTTAATGTCATTTGTCTTCTGACAACATATGACAAAATTGCTAATAGATGTCCTTGTATTATTTAAAAGTAAATATCTATATACGAAAGCGTATTCAAAGACTACATGCATGTCAGCACATGACGTCCTCGTCACAATTTCGTCGGATTCATCTAACACGGTAGCTGTGCAACGTGTAGCTTAAACACACCCTTTTTGAAAATGACAGCTTGTGAAGCAACGCGTGTACCCATGATTGGTCGGATATATGATATGCTAATAATTTGGAACTGAAAATAATTGAAGCGAATTCTAAATTCTTTGTCAATTTCATGTTCATATTATCTCCTGAAATGTTATGACATGTCTCCCTAGCGGCAGACATAGAAACAGGAGCATTACAAATATTATGGTGTGTTTGGTAATATCAGGCCATGGAAACCGCTGGGAATAATGCTATAAAAAGGAATTTCTCTTATCAGAGGACACATATCTTTCTACAAGGGTTCACCAGTGTCTGCTGAGCGCACATAAAAATGAAGACTTGGATTTCAATTGGTCTGTTGACATTAGTCACTCTCCTTCAGAATGGAGGTAAGTCAAGTTATTAAATTTATTTTTCTCTATGTATTTTTACTGCTTCAGCATCGATCTACAAGCCTGATATATTCCAAGCTGTACCATGTGGTTAGTAATAACTTTTCAATATTTTCTTAAAACGGTATAAAATTAAATATCAAAGCTGTGCTTTGTTCTAAAATTTAGGCATACAGTGATGAAATGGAACTCTACTTTATATTACTGTTCGATTTTAAAATTTGCGAAAAATGTCTAAATTGTATAATAAAATTTATACATTTCAGTGTCTTTGGGCAATGATTTCGCGATCATTAGAAGTAAACAATGCCTATGAATAATGAAATAAACTGTTTCTTCGTCTTGAAAAACTCAGGACATAAAATTTACAGTGACCGCTTCTGATACACTTGGTTTTGTATGTATAAGGACCTCCATGAAAGGAAAACTAATCGTAAAACTGTTACAATTTTGATTTAAGACGCCAGAAAATAAACGACAAACATATCATTATATCGAAACAATGGAGAATCAATGTACGCAACTTCTACAACTACATCTCCATGTTTTACGATGCTAGAACGGTAACGGTAACGTTTAATAGTAATGCGATTCGGCTGCACTGAAAAGGTATTGTTGTTATCGCTAATTCCAAATGTAAACAAATAACGTCTTTAACCTTTTCATATATAACAAACATGATACTTTAGATTTGGTCATTAGTATGGTTTTGAGTTTAATCTCATGGCATGAAAAATTTCACAAATTTTGTATTGTTATACCGTTCGATGAAAATAAAAGCCATACTCACGAAAAAGACTAATATCTTATATTCACTGTTTTTATACAATATAATAAAAACTTAGAAATAGACAATAATTACAAAATGTTTTATTTGACAAATATTTTTCGAATGTGTAATCGTTTCTGATTTTGGAAAATATACTGAAAGCACTTTGGAACGTTTGTACACAAATGAAGAGTGCTATATAAAATTATATATTCTACGGCTTAACCATGTTAACAAATTTCCTTGTGATAACTTTTCAAGCAGACTACTAGTAACCGAACACACACACACGCGCGCGCGCACGCACGCACACACACAAACGCACAAACACTAGTTCAGGTAAGGTCTTTTTTTTCAGCAAAGCCGCTAGTATTATCTTTGGTAAAAACAGGTCCGTTTGAAAGAAAAACTGAAAAAAAATATTTCCATCGTTACGTAAATAGAAGAATATTAATACTCCGTGTAAATTTGTTTCTTCTGTAATTTCAAGTCAGATAAAGATTTCAGCACGACGGTAAAGTTAACAATTGAGGACGCTTACAAACTTTTTCACTTTGTCACTATAAATACAAAATGTATACGTTAAGTTTTATTATTCATATTCATTTATTAATGACTTCAATGATCTGAATAACGAGCAACAGAATTTAGTTACTAACAACTTCCACTTATTGTTTTACATGCAAAAGGAATTGCAGTTTCTCTCTGCGATATTATTCAGGCAATTAGCTCAATATCAATTAGTTAATAGTTATGAAAATCCAAGGAGCATTGATATTTCATATTTGAAATTAACACTTACCGTTTAATATAGAGCTAACTTTAAAAATGGTATATGATATTTGTAAATTAACGGTTGAAAAGCAAAACAAATGGCTGTTTAATATGATATATGTTTGTTTGGTGAGCGTGAAAATGTATTTAAATGAAATTAGTATAAATATGTCCTTCTGAAGTAAAATATGTAAACTCTTATTTGAAAATATTTTCTAGAATGCACAATAAACTCATGGACAACACCATCGATTGCAACGGGAGATGGAGGCAGTGGAACTCTTACAAGTACAGTTGATAATGGTGCAACAACCGGAAGCACACTTGGTATAACCATAGTCGCTACTTCGAGTGGTACTGTAAATGCCTACACATTGACATCACAAACACCTACCGACGTTACTTTTGCCATTGACAATTCAGGTGTTCTCACAATCGGGTCAGGCACTGTGGCTTACGCTACTACGTCTGTGTATACATTAGTCATTACGTAAGTCAAGCTATGTTACCTATTAGTGATGAATAAAATGATTTAATTGATTTAATTTTTAATTAATTTAAATAACTTTAATTAATGAGTACTAACTAAGTTATACGTTTACAAACTAGGTGATACTTCATAAAACTAATGAATTAAGTACATGTATTATGCTGTTAATCTAAATCATTATTTCCTCTAGCCTGTATTGCTTTTTGAAACATAAAGTTTACGTTTATTACCTTTAAACGTAATACAGAAGAGGTCGCCCAACACGACATGTTTGTTGGCAATTATATTTTGTCACATAAATTTGATTTACTTTTAATTGTCTTTATTACCTCTTCCACTTTGATTTTTACGACTCAAAACAAAAAATTAAAGGTCAATATATTTAAGTCTGGATACATAGGTTTAAGAAAAATTTAGAAAGCACATCGTAGATGGAAGGCTTACATTTTGTGGTTAAAATGGATTTGTCAGAACAAATATACATATGTTAATATTTTCTTTTAACAGCAATTCAGATATTTAAGTATTTCATTTATTTTCAATGCACATAGCATTGACAAATATCAAAAAAATGCATAATTAAAATTCAAAATGCATTATTATTTCGCATGACTACATAAATAAGCATGTACTATAGAAGCGAAATCATTAAAATCCGATACACATGATTTGTGACAAGTAACAACCCATATTATATATTTTGTTATTATTTAAGAAATAATAAGTTCCCAAATGTGGTTTATCGTAGAATAACCCGAGTTTTTAGTTCCTATGCGTAAGAATATGTCACGAGGGCCGTAAGCCTGAGTGATATATTGTTTCGCATAAGAACGAAAGACCCGGGTTATTCTACGACAAATCGCACTTGGGAACTTATTATTTCGATTCTAACACGACATACTAGTACCAACAATGTTAGAAAAAATGGTAACTACTTTTTACGACCGTGGTACGACGTCATTGCAAGTTGTTTATTGTAGAACAATCCGAGATAGATTTTGCTCTACATGTATGTAGATTATTTGCTGGTCTTTATCGAATTTTGATAAAGACTTCGAATACGAATATCACTTTCAACAATTGCAGTTGTCAATTTAAATTTAATGGGGTTTTCTACAACTACTTTAATGTAAGCAAAACTTATTATGCCTGTGTCCAGTTTATACGAGGTTTATTTTCAAATAAGAGCACCTTAAATTGATACCTGGAAATACGCATATGATTATAGATGCATATCGAAGTGAACTTTAACAAAATAAAACTTTATGATATGTTTTGAGTACGACCGAGTTTACTTATTAGTCTAAATGTTTCGATTTCAAGGAACTCCTTTTCAGATTGCGGTCAGAATTGAAGTTACAATAACTTTATAATTTTTGATCTGGTACTGTTTTTCGGTGCCTCCGAAGGCTTAAATAAAGCAATGCTGTTTTGAAATAAGCCTCAATGATTCCAACGAGTATTTTCAGTAACTCTTTCATTTATCAAAAAGCTGCATTATGTGTATCAACATACATGTATCTTTTTTATTCGAAGGAAAGTTTATCAGATACACAGATGATAATTGAATTTACAAATTTTTACTGTTGCAAAATATTTCGCAGTGCTGGAGATGATGCAAGTGCGACGGGCAGTGCTTCTGTGACACTTTCGATTAATGATCTACCAGCCTTTGCAGCCACACAATACGGCTATACCATCGCAGATGCAGCAGCTGCAGGTATTGAATTTTATTGAGCTTTAGGGTACAAATCTGTTGATACACTGATATACTAGGTTAAACATTATCTTTACTTCATTTTTTATTATTTCAGAAATAATATATCTCATTTAGTGATTTGTCGCTAGATAAATCAGTGTTTGGAGTTCAGATGCGAAGGAATTAAATCACGAGGGCGCAGCCCTAGTGATATAATACGCATCTGAACGACAAGAGCAAAACACTAACTAAGATATACTATTTCGATTCTAACACAATACCAAGGATTGCTATATGCCTTTTGACGCTTTGACGTAATAATTGCGACGTCAGAACAGTGAATAAAGTTATATGCACCATGATTGTTTTAATAATCTAAATGTATTTAGAAATTTGTGAAAAACAATTTTCTGTCATTATCCAGGCACAACTTTGGCAACACATACGGCAACAGATGTAGTGAACAGTGGCTCGTTAACATATTCTTTCTCAAGTAAGTATTCAACATGACATGTACCTGAAAATTTAAGAAAATAAAATGTAAGATAATTATACCTGCGTGTCTGAATTATGAGTATTGCAAAGGAATAATAATGCCTAAGATAAATTAGACATTGTTACAAAACTTTATCGAGAATTTGTTTTATTTGATTTACCACTGTTGTAAAATAAGTGTTGTAAAAACTATTTACAGGTGGAAATACAAACACGGATTTTGCAGTGAGCTCATCAGGAGTTATAACCACCGCAAACGCAATGGCTGCTTCCACACTGGGGGGATATAGTCTTGTGCTAGAGGCTGCAGACGCTACCCTGACAGGAACTACGACGGTTTGGGTTGTTGTGACGTCATGCTCAAGCGGAGCTGCAGGGATCTTAGCTGGCGTCATGACTTTGTTGATGGCTATGACGGCGACTTTGTATTAGCTAATTTAGTGACAACGAAATATTTCCGTTCCTTCATCGATAGCGTATTTACATCGGGAAAGACGATTGATCATATAAGACTGACTGTATAATTCTAAGACATAATGCGTCAACATAAATTCACGTTACATTTTTAAACCTCTATATCGAGTTAATCGTTGTCATTGCTAAATGTTATTTTATCTATTGTTGCATGATACCAACTGCACAAACAGTCTTTGAAGTTGATGAAAAGTGTATGAAGTCGAGCGGGAAATGAATTGTCACTTTTGATAGATTTTATTGAAGACATTTGTGTGTTTGTTTGTTTTATTAATCAAATGCTAGAATGATATCAAGGCACTCGATATCTGCGCATCTATACCGATATGATGTCTATCAATAGTTATAAAATATCTAAATGTTTTAAATAACAGTCGTAAAGAGAACAAAAAGTAGGGTTGAATTATATTCCTTAACCATTCTCATTCTTATTGTTTGAATAAATAAATTTACTTTAAGGCTAGTGCGACAGTATGTGATGGCAATAGAAAATTCGTTGTAACTAACTTTCTTCAAAAGATAACAATTTATCATTTTAATGTCATAGAGTGAAAAGCAAAATCAGTCCCGAGTGCCTTGAAATCATTTATTCTGATCAATTCATGAAATGAATTAAATTCATTGAAATATTGATCAGTTCTTACTCTGTCGTCACTTACTTAAACATATACACTTACTTAGATGTAGTTATCCTGATGTATCTTACGATTTATTTAGCTTTCATGTCCTTATTAAAAACTTTTACACAGCCGAATAATGAGCGTAAATGCTAACAATGAAAACTTATTTCATAACTATTTATATAAATCGCGGGTCAGTATTTTGTCCTATAGGACCGGTCTATATTCAACACATGTTTACTGGAAATTAAACTGAAAATTAATTTGTGATGCCATTATTGAATGGCTTGAAACTATTGACCATCTCGGTCATTTAGATCTCGGACAATAGTTTTGACTATCGACCGGCAAGCCATCTGGTAAGTCCAAAATACTTATCTATAGAATAGGCAAGTTTTAGTTCTAGAAAGAAACTAACGCGGTATTGAGTTTGTGAAGACACGACTTAATTTCTGATCAAAATTAGTTCGTCACGCAATAAAAAATTACAAGCTAGTAAGATTTAGCTATATTTGTAAAAATTGTGACATAAGGTTTGCAGTAAGTGATACTTACTTACCATCTTGAAAATGTTTTCTCTTATTATCAACCTCTCTCTTTGCTTTTTGGCAGTGTTCTCAATAAAATTATAAACTATCTCTTGTTGTTTATTTGACTGATGAGCCATTTTGCATCCTCACTAAAACACTAAGTACAGAAAAGCAGACGAGAGTAAACGCTGCTTTGTATTGTTTTTTGACAAACAGTAGTCCTCTGACGTTGAAAAAAAACTTAAATAATTCTGTGTGATTCTGTGTTCAATAAGAACCATAATAGTTCCATCGTTTTGTCCTTTAGATTTGTGGGAAAATACGATGCTAAGAAGCGAAGACACGATGCGTAGTGCGTTATCACACTTTCGCATTGTGTTTTCTTGTTCTTATATATAAGGAGATATTACGAATCTCTCTATCGTACTTCTTTAATATCGTCCTCATGTCAAAGGGTTAATGGCAGGGAACCACAATGTGAAAGTGCAATATTGACATTGTATTTTTGTACTTTCCTAATATCGCCCTCAGAACTCTTCGGAAAATATTGGAGTTTAAGCAGAAAATTTTTCATTGTAGTTCTAGAGAGTTTGCTCAATTTCTCAAAACAACCATTTTCTTATACGCATTTGACATAAGTCATTCTGTAAAAGAAATTTTATGAAAATAGTAGGACATGATTATATAAAATGTAACGACGGTAAAAACATCTCGGGGTCCTTGTGCAATATTATGAAATGTATCGACGGTAAAAAGACTCGGAGTCCTTGTGCATATCATATTTTTGTTCAGAATATTAAACTCGTTTTTAATAATAATTTCTAGTTTTTCTGTCCAATCTTTTATTTTGCATCTGGTTACATTTTTAATATACCTAGATATTGGTGGTGGGCCAAGGAAATTCTTAATTTGCATTGTATGGATCAATCACTTTTACATATAGGTTACAATACACATGGTCGTTGATGTATTGGAAAGTCAATTATAAATGGTATCACTGCGTCTCTTTTAATTTTGATTAAACCCTACAGAAAATATATAGGTCTATATGAATCAGGTTATAATTTAAGAGATGTTCTCCACAGGGATCATTTTAACGAGAGTTTTCTTTCATTTATTTATATTCCATTTAATGTTATTGTCCTACATTTAACACTACAATAAAAGACCAGTCTATTTCCAATGGCTAAAACTTCTAATGAACTACTAGTATTCGGGACCCCAGCTGGCCAAATTATAACAATTATTAATAATTCACAGAAAAAAATGCCAGTAAGTTTACACTTGAATTCGAAGAAGGGAGACGGTGAACTTATATCGCGGTGAATGTATGCTAATTGAATTGATTTGAATTTGTTTTAAGGAAAATTTGCTGATTGGGAACTGATGCAAATTATTCATTTGCAAACCCTTCATATGTATTGGCAGTGTAAAATCTAAATATATTCTATTGCGTAAGACAATAACAATTATGTATAGATGAGTTGTTATTTGAAGAGTATACTATAAATTTTATTGCTCGAACAGGACATTTTTATGTAAAGGGAATGAAACGATACTTTCAGCATTTCAGTTGATGCTCTATTACTCTCCCTTTACTGAAGCGCTGTTTATCGACTTTGTTGCTGGCCTTTCACGTACATCTTTAAATCTGAAAACAGAGATTGAAAGTATAAAACTGATTAAATGTCTAAGATAGATATCGACTAAGCGTCACTGTCACCGTCTTGCAACGTTATATCATGCTTATATTATATTACAAATCTATAAAAGAAAATTAAATTATTATATAAGAATTTCAATATCGGTTAACACACGTCGATTTACATCTTTAAAAAAAGTTGAATACTATGTAACGTCTACGTCCTACTTCCTTATTCGGAAAATTGACAGATAAATGGCAACTGATATGTAAACTACAATAACATATGTACAATTTTAAGGTTTACGCATGGTGTATTGTCGCAGGGGTAACTCACGTTCAGTAAACATCCAATTTGTTCATAGGTCATTGATAGCCGTTATATACATATTCACCCGATAGTTGTCAAGAAAAGACTTTCTTGCATACCCGACGGGGATTTCCGGTATTTTTACCAGTGCTGGAAAAATCCATCTTACACCCCGGGGCGTAAGATGACTCTCGTGCTGTAAAAGACGTATTACGAACTACATATATGTAAATGATTCATGTAGTAATTTATATTTTATTTATAAACGGAATAAAAATTCAGTACCTTGACAGTTCCTATTGGTCCCTGATAGTATATTTCTCGATTCAAATCACGTTATTTTATCAAAAATTCATAACGTTACGCTACAACTGATAAAACAAAACTGGATCTAAACATTGTTATTTGTTTTGAAACGTCATGACGTCTTTCCTGTTTACGGACGTTGGTTTCCCGCGCTTTGTTTAAATACACTGCTATAAGAAATAGTTCTAAAAAGAAAGCCGTTCGATTGGTTTTATTTTTATTATTATTTCTTGAAATCGGTATGCAAGAAAAAGATTCTATCACTGGTTATAGGTGCAGATGGAAATATCCGGCTCTCGTGTAACTATTTAGGCGGTAAGTCGGCAGGGAGCCTCGTTACCGCCTAAATAGTTACCCTCGAGGCCGGATATTCCCATCTGCACCTACAACCAGTGAAAGAATCTTATATTCTATAGAGATTATTGTGTATAAAAAGTTAAAATTAACCCTGTATTACATATATTTCGAGTGGCCATTGTCTATTTCGAAAATATCAACAAACCTTATATTCTTTTAAATTTAAGTACCAGGTTTTGGTACATGGTTAATAAATATATCTTTGTGTCAAAATCAATGTGTTTTAATACACTGTTCGGTTATTCTAAACAAATAATACTGCTGGGAGTAGAGCAGCGACAGAAATAATTTCACACAGTCATTTTTGATGTCACACTTTATATTTCTGTGGCCATCTCTGTCAAATATTGACATATTTCAACGGAAATTTGACACAGGATCTAACTATCACTTGATTTAAAGGAAACAAATCATTGATACCGATTGGTGTAAATTCATTGGGCCGTGGCAGTGACAATAAAAATACACTAGAAAAAATGTCCAAAATGAGTGCCACTTATGCATGTCATTTGCAGGGTTACATAAGTTTACGTTCTCCCTAAGACTCGCCAAGAGTTAGAAGACGCCCTTATTAAGACAAGGACTATTTTTCCGCAAAAGCACTTTGATTGGTCATCGCCTTCGTATCAAAAATATTTGAAAATATTGCGCTACTTTAAGGAGGTAATATCAATCCGCTAAAGAAAGATGATTGCAAAGCTTAAAACACTTTTATTGCACGCTCAATATAATTTGTAAATTGAAACCTATGTGTTTATTTGACAGAGAAAAATTTAAGTTACCGATAACCAAGAACATTTTTTAAAAAAGGATTGTCCCATCAATCCCATCTGATGTAGCCATTTTAGGGAATTTACACTTATAAAGTAAAGGCCATTTTTCAGACTGGTCAGAACAAAATAAGACAAAACACAAAATGCTCTTTCAAATACATGTGTTCTGCAAATTTTTTTGTTCATTATCAATCACACACAATTAAAATGTTGAAGTATTTAACAATAACAAAATGCCTATTATGGAAATTTGAATTAGGTTTAAAAGATTCGGCCAGACAGGACTTTTTCAGGTTCAAGTTCTTTTTGCACTGGTCTATTACCAACAATATATTAAGCCTATATTGGTTAAAACGTTCTACATGGCACTTAACAAGAGTCATTATAAATTATATGAAGAACACCAATGTGTCTAAAAGTACGTTATGCGCTACATGCCAAAAGTTTGTGCTAATGTAAGAACTATAAATTTTGAAAAATTATGTGAAAAAGGTTTAAAAAGTTCTGCCTGGCAGAACTTTATGTGCCTCAACTCGAGTGTTTTAAAATAAGATAAAGGATATAATGGATATGTGTTTATGAAGTTAAAAATGTTCTGCCCGGCAGAACTTTTTAGGATCATAATACATTACAGACGAAAAGATTATCATTTTAAAATACATTTTGAAAAGTAACAGATAATATCTTTTACTCACACTTAAGTCATGAGTAAATCAATTATTATCTTTTCTCACTTATCGGACAGAAATATCTCTATTTTTAGAAATGCTGGAAAATCTTATCTCACATGGGTTATCCCACACTCATGTGACGGACTACCTCATGCACTGAATATATATATTATTTATGTAAAATAATTAAAAATCAGGTACCTTTATCTTTTCTCTCCGTTCCTTATAGTGTATTTCTCGATTCAAAATTCATTACTTTATGATAAGAACGTACCGTTACGCTACAAACGATAAAACTAAAGCAGAACTTTGTTATTGTGCGTCACTGAAATGTCACGACGTCACAACTGCTTACGGACGTCAATTTCCCGCGTTTTAAATAGTTTCATATTTTCATGCTTATTTTTATTGTTTCTGTTGTGGTAAGTGAGAAATAGAATCCATCATTGGTAATCGGTGAAGATCGGAAATCCCAACCCTCGGGCGCACCGCTCAAGTCTTAAACTCGGCACAGCCTCGTTTAAGACTTGAGCGGTGCGCCCTCGGGTTGGGTTTTTCTGATCTTAACCGAAGACCAATGACAGATTCTCTATTTCTCACTTATCGGACAGAAAAATCTCTATTTTTAGAAATGCTGGAAAATCTTATCTCACATGGGTTATCCCACACTCCTGTGACGGACTACCTCATGCACTGAATATACATATTATTTATGTAAAATAATTAAAAATCAGGTACCTTTATCCATTCTCTCCGTTCCTTATAGTGTATTTCTCGATTCAAAATTCATTACTTTATGATAAGAACGTACCGTTACGTTACAAACGATAAAACTAAAGCGGAACTTTGTTATTGTGCGTCACTGAAATGTCACGACGTCACTTCTGCTTACGGACGTCAATTTCCCGCGTTTTAAATAGTTTCATATTTTCATGCTTGTTTTTATTGTTTCTGTTGTGGTAAGTGAGAAATAGAATCCATCATTGGTGTTCGGTGAAGATCGGAAATCCCAACCCTCGGGCGCACCGCTCAAGTCTTAAACTCGGCACAGCCTCGTTTAAGACTTGAGCGGTGCGCCCTCGGGTTGGGATTTTATGATCTTAACCGAAGACCAATGACAGATTCTCTATATCTTCATTATCATACCACAAACATCAAATAGGTTTAGGCTATTGTATTGACAGCTAACATCGTTACAATATTCGCAGTATAAATGTAACATTTAAATAATGTTCTTTAATTGTTCCTTGTATACTTCGTGGTTAGGTTCTGTGTCTAAAACGAGACTAAAAGCAATTGAATTTTAAATTATCAAAACTATAATACATGTACCTCAAGAAATAGACTGTCGATTGTACTTCTGATTAATATATAATAATTATATAAGAAGTAATGGTAACCTTAACATATTATTATTATTATTAAATGGTTTTTGTGCCCTTTTTATGGGTACTTGCATCTTCTGGCACAATAAATTTCAGCTTTTCAGTTTCTATATTATTTGTATAAGAGTCTATTTACTGTATAAAATCAATTACCTGGATAGTTGTACTTTCTTGCTTATTGCGTAATTCAGGGATAAAAATACGTTATTTCACGAAGAATACACGATGTTACGCTCAAGATGATAAAATAAAACGGAAATATTCGCTGTTTTACCTCCATGAAACGCCATGACGTCATTTCTGTTTACGGACGTTAATTTCCCGCGCTAACGCCAGGACCATTATCGATAATGGCCCCTGGGCTCATTATGATAATGTGATAATGCATGATGCAATGCGATAATGAGAGAATTTTAAGCACAAATTTGTTACTTTTTATAGATACTCATGTAATAATATTATTATTATTATTATACCAGATTTATATAGCGCCCTTTTTATGATAAACACGTTCAAAGGCGCTTTATATATAGCAAACGCAGCCACACAGGGCGATACACACAAAGCCGTCTTTCCTGGGAAGAACCAGTACATGGCTCTTAGGCGTAACCATAGTAAAACTCATGGAAGAAGTGAGTAACAGTGATACGTTAAGTTTGAACCTGTTGACAATGCCTGTCTATTGTTAAAACCTGTATAAAACGACCATCTGTGTACTATGACCATAAGTATATTACGAACACGTGCATATTATGATTACTTGTATACTACATCCACCTGTATACTATGGTCACCAGTATAGTAAGACCTCCTGCATATTATGGTCAACTGTATAGTTAGACCACTTGCATAATATGTATAACTACTTGTATACATCAACTATCTGCATATTATGCTCCCACCTAAACATTTTGACCATCTTTTCCAGACTAAAGAAAGGGCGGGAGAGTGGGTTATAGTGTACACGATAGCTGTCAATATTCTCGAGTGGCGAATATTCAACTGCACATTCTTATATACCACGGCATATAGAACATAGGTAACATATTTCACAAAATGCGACTTAGGCATACAATAACAATATTTAACCTGGGCATAAAACCAAAAGGCTATTACCCGCACATAGAAATTATACGACCTGGGCACATAACCTCGACGTTATCACCCGCGCATGTCAAAAGAATACAAGCACGACCTGGGCATATAACCGAAAGTCTATTACCCGCGCAATGCACAATATGCGACCTTGCTGCATAACTGAAAAAGCTATCGTCCGCGCAAATCACAGTTATAGATATAAAGGCAAAATTCCCTAATACGGTGCGACCTGGGCACATAACCTGAAAGTCATCACCTAGAATATAAGCACGCTTGGGAATATATAACCTAAAGACTATTACCCGCGCACTGTGCAATATGCGACCTTGGCAAATAGCTATCACCCTCGCAAGTAGCAATTTGAACAAATTTAACAAAATGCGACCCAGGCATATAACCCAAAAGGTTATTGCCCGCGTCAATTCAATTTTTGCAAATTGTGCACTATATAAAATGCAAACACTGATCTACTTAATGTTACATTCTTAATATGGAAAAATTATGAGGAATGTAAATTAGCAGAGATACTCTTAAAAGTAAGAAAACATAATAATAATTAACATGAGAATATTCATGTAGTAATCCAGGGAGACTACTCATCTTTCGCGGGGCATTTGAAAATTCGGGATAAGCTGAAAAGAGTTATCACCCTTGAATTGACAAATGACTGACAGAGGGAAAACATTAAAATGAAATAAAATAAATAGATCTAGTGTGAACTGAATAAAATGAATAATGTAAACCATGTGTAGCGAGTTTTAAGTGAACAAATTTAATAAGATACTCCATTCTCACTGAGTATATAATACATTACATTATACATACCAACACGGCGTGTATTTGCCTGATTGTTTCTACAGAATATGTACAGTCCATAAAACATACATAGTACAAAAAATGCAACTTAATTAGAGAACGGCAGGTAAATAATACGTGTTACACATGTACTTGAACAAATCGATTTTATATAAGTTCAATTTTATATAGAATGCTGAAACTACGGTTCTAAATTTAGCGATACGGACAGACGATCCAGAAGGGAGACCTCAACGTATCCGTCTCTAGTGGAAATGGACTTATTGTTAGTACTGAAGGACGCTGCGCCAGATCCGGTAAAGGTCGGGGCTCAAACCCAGCATTCTGAGCTTAACTCTAAATAAATCTCAGCTGAATACGTGAGGGGTTTGTTTGACTGTCGTAAAATGTAAGTTTTAGACTTCTTACGGTAATAAAAATATTTTAGCCACATTAAAATATATCTCTAAAAGACTGTCAAGACAAGAAAAATTCACAGTTCTAGCGGTCACAACATTATTATCTTCCCTTAAAACGTCAGCATTTTATTTACTAGTATTTACAGAAATCTCGCAATGACTCTCAAAAAGGTAATACATGTTTTAAGATATCGAATATAGGTTCTTTCCGTTTCACTGGTTTAGCATTACTACGAATGCATCCTAATAAGCACAATTTAAGCCAACTGTCATGATTGCACGGTTTTTTTGCACCAGATAAAGCTGACAGTGTGTGTGTCCAATCTATGGCGTAAAAAAAATCTTATTCAGCTTAGATTTCCCACAAGCATCGTCATTCTGACTAACAGAAACCAAATATAGCTTATATAGGTTACTGACCATTTTAAGGCGGTGCCCCTATTTGCAACTGTTTTTCTGTCTGTCTTGTATTTTGTGTTGTGTATGTTGTCTTGTTTGTTGTTAGTGGATTTTTTTTCTCCTCCTCACTCCCCATATTGCCCCAATCCTTTCCTCTTGTAATTGTGCTCCCTTGTGTTGGCATCCCCTCTCCCTTTGCCATGAGTTAGTTTTCGTGTCCCCTCCCCCCACCCCCCTTCATTTTGGATGACTTTCACAAAATATAGCAAACAGATTTTGCCACCCATGTAAGCTATTTTCTCTCAATTATTTGTACATTTACTGAAAAAAAAAGAAAAATGTTTTTCAAAATAATGCGAAAAAATGACTAATGATGCTGCTGAATATTTTTACTGCTCGTATTTATAGTTTCGGTGATATTAACAGCTTTTTAGTTGCAGGTGTGAATATCACTAATTGTATTTAGAATGATATTACTTTTATGGTATATGGATGTCTGACTTTTTGTCTATTATCATTTTAGTGGGTGGGGATAAATGTAGGGTATTCCAACATTTGCTTTAATTACTGATAGTTTTATGATCTTTTCCCAATGTTTCTTAAAAATATATGGTAATTATATGATGTTTGCCTTGATCTGATGCAGGTATAATCTAAACATATATATCTATGATTTGAAATTCGACCATGTATCATCGTTGCCATGGTAACATCTTGAAGAAAATAAGAGAAAAGGTTTCAATTTTTGTTGTTTTGGTGACTTTTTTACAAAATAACCAACCAGTAATCTATATTTTTAAGCCAATGCCAGTACCTAAAAATTCAAGCTAAGAGAGGTAGAATTTTATATTTTGAAAGAACTGTATTAGTACTCTGATATTTGAAATTTTAGAAAATAGGAGGTTATTGTTATTGTTGTTATTCTGATGAGCTTTGTATTATGAAAACAAGTTATATTAAATAAGTTCTTTATCTTATCAAATTAGATTTCACAACAAAATCTTATAGAATTAGTAAAAAAAAAATCTTCCTTTTGAAAAGTGTACCAGTACTCGGATGATCAAAAAGTTTAGATAACATCTAAACATTACCTCATATTTAGTGACTCGAAGTTGATATAAAAACACTTAAATAACAAGTACGTTATTTAGATTTGTGATAACATAGATTAAAGCATAAGATTTATAAATAGCTCATGCCAAAAAAGGGAAGGAGTATAATTTGATTGTAAAATATTAATTGTATTAAAAATTCCATTTCTTGAAAATTCCGCTTCACAATAACATAGAATCCAGAATTGCCACAAACTATCATGCTAAAATATAGAAAATCCTTTTTATAGTACTTTCGTGCAATTTGTAATTGCTCGAAAACTTTTAATAATTGCCAAAATAAAAATAAAATATTTTATGTGAGAATTGTTTGTAACAGTAATACAGAAAAAGCAGAAAAAGACAGGTCACCCAACGTACACGACTTAAACGAAAATGCTGCAGGCTCAGTTTGATTCAAAAACCATAAATACTTTTTCCTTTTAACATTTATTTAATTTCTCTAGAAGGTTCCTCATTTTAGACATTTCAGTGTTGTTATATATTATGGTCCTTAATAGTCCCTTACTGGTTGAAAACCAATTTCAGGGACTACAGGAATGTGCTTTTCCGTCCGTCATTCCGGCATTCTGTCATTCCGTCCGTCCATCCGAAATTCCGTGTTCGGTTCATAACTCGGCCATTCATTAAGAGATTTTAATATTACTTGGCACAAACGTTCCCCATGATAAAACGACGTGCCATGGGAAACCCCGCTTGTCCTTAGTTGAAAGGTCAAGATCACACTTGAAAGTCAAAGACTAAAAGGGTTTCTATTACCGTCCAGTCTGTAATTCAAGAATCATTGAAGGAATTTTAATGTCACTTGGCACAAATATTCACAACCATGAGTGTCATGCTCAAGAACCATGTCCCAAGTCTAAGGTCAATGTCACACTTACAGGCCAATTATTTAATGATCAAATTCAAGAACGAATTTGTCCGGAACATTTCTTCTTCATGCATGGAGAGATGTTCACTACCATGAGGCACCCTTGTTTTAAGAATTATTCCCTTTGTTTTACTATAAATAGCTTATATTGTATTTTTTTTTAATACTGGCCGTAGGGACAAATCAAGACCACTCTTTTGTGGTACAGCATGCACGTTCTATCCAATTTTAGGTGTTTGTATCTATCACTACCTGATAAAGTGTGGACCTATATCATATAGATTTTTAGCTCCACTATTCGGAGAATAGGCTATTCTACTCGCCCCGGCGTCGACGTCGGCCGCGGCGTGACCTTTCTTGGCTAAAGTTTTTCGGCAACCTTTGTTTTTCTGTCATATCTTTGTTACTATTGCTTATATCTTACTGTAACATCACATAAACATTGCCAAGTATACAAAGAAAGTATGTGTAGGGCCTGAGCCCATTATACCCAAGGTCAAGGTAGCCAAGGAGTTATACTTAGTTTATTTTTAATGTTAAAGATTTTCGGCAACCTTTGTTTTTCTGTCATACCCTTGTTACTTATGCTTATATCTTACTGTAACTTCATATAAATATTGTCCAGTATCAAAACAAAGTATGTGTAGGGGCTGAGCCCATTATACCCAAGGTCAACGTCACCAAGGTCTTATACTTAGGTTATTTTTAAGGTTAAAGTTTTCGGCAACCTTTGTTTTTCTGTCATATCTTTGTTACTATTGCTTATATCTTACTTCATTTAAACATTTTCCAGCATACAAACAAAGTATGTACAGGGGATGGACCCAATATACACAAGGTCAAGGTCACCAAGGTGTTATACTTAGGTTATTTTTAAGGTTAAAGCTTTTCGGCAACCTTTTTTCTGTCATATCTTTGTTACTTTTACTTATATCTTACTACTGTAACATCACATAAACATTGTCCAGCATACAAACCAAGTATTTGAAGTTCTCCGCGGTACGTAGTATAGTGGAGAACATATGTCTTAACACGGCGAAGCACAAAATCATTGAACCATTTTGTGCACGGGATTTTTCGCGGGTATTTGGTAACGAAGAAATCAGTTCTACGCAAGTTTCCGTACTAGTTACATCTACTTTATTGTGCGACGTAAACAAAATGGACGCAGGCACGGAGCTCATGGTGGAAAATAAAGTGAAAGAAGTTTTAAAAACGAATAATGAAGTATTGCTGAAGGACATCGGCGAAATGATGAATAAGATAAGTGCAACGTCTTTTTCTTCAAATTTAAACGCGTTAGAAACGCCTAAATTCAAGCGCAAAAGCAATGAAGAACAATTTAAATATAATTCAAAAGTAGCTGTAAAATTAGAACAGGCCAGCGGTAGCTTATCATCGCAGAAAGTTGATGAAGCGAAAGAAAATATTATTAAAGGTAATACATAAACAAAATAATAAATACATGAATAATTAATGAAATACACATGACTCGGGGTATTTTCATTTAAAAGCATGTAGTAAAGCGTACTAGGATTTCAAAGTTTAGTTTTGTTTGCTTTGCTCAGATATGTTTATTATGTTTACAGTAAAATTTTAGTGTGTGTATTGATATAATTCAACGTCAATAAGCGAGGCGTGACTCATGAACCATCATGTAGTCGTTTACCGCAGTATTGTTATGAGCTTAGGTGTATAAAGTCTATTTATAGTAAAATTCAGCCGATTAATATTGGCTACGCTTGAATAGTAACGACTTTAATCCGTCAGAGAAAGGTGTATACAGGTACAAGTTATAATACATGTTTTTAATAGCATGTGTCAATTTTTATGTAATCTGAAAAAACGATTTTCTTAAGGGGACGCATACTTTGAAATTAGAAAAAAGTGGGTGGGGTATGATAAAATTTACCTGCAAAAAAGTACAAGGTTTTGGTACATGAAATGGATACTGTTTCAACTGTTATAAGTACATAATGGATTGCTCACTAAAAAAGAAATGAGAAAACTGAAACAAGAAAGTTATTGTTGAATTACATAAGACTTATTGTGTACATTCAAAGTCAACAATTAAGACTTTTTGGTGCGAAAATAATAGTGCTTCACCTTGTCCAAACATATATCAATGTCCTACAGATTCTAATTTAAAGAAAGAATGTGAAATATGGTCACTGTCTTGCTTTTCATTTCGCATATGTAAGCTAAAACACATTATTTAGTTTGTTTACAAAGTAGTGCATAAGAAAAGATACGGTGGTCATGGAATGCCACATTCCAAAACTAAAAGAGTATATTCCCCTTAATACATTAAACATTTATCGTTACAGAAGTCTAGTGGCTTACAATAAGGGCCTATAAATGTTGCCATTATTAATTTTTAACTTGGTATTCATGAACTACAATGCACTTAAATATCAAAACACATTCAACAAACTTTTGAAAATGTATTGTCTTAAAAATCCCTAAAATAAGGTATGAAATTTGGTTGAGATGTCCAATCAATGTGTATATGTGCAAAAGTAACATTCTTATCTTGTTCACAAAAGTTACTAATACACAGCAGGCATGTCAATGATCAAAACTGGACGAATATACAGTTATCCTCACTTTAATGTCATTTATAATTTGTCCTTGAATTCTCCACCATACTTTTCATAACTCTGTTTGCACGAGTTGCACGAGAATGCTGTCATTCACGTAAAAAATGGGGTCAAATAAGTTGTAAATGCAATATCATCTAAACGTAATTAATGGATTATGCAGTTCAAGATAAACTTTATCTCATAACGTAACGAACATGTATAATGTTGTAATAACAACTTTACTTACACTGATTTAAGTAGCAGTCGGTTTATAAGTGACTTTATTGATTCATTTTGTGTTTTGTTATTGTTGTCAAAAAGTATAACGGAAGTGCCTCACAACTTAAGCGGAAACCAGTTTGATGCGCAAAGTAGTCCAATGTAAGTAATATTTTTTGACAAATGTCCACAGAAATTAATAATTTTCTAATATTAAAGACGAATATCTTAATAGGATTCATTATTTGATAAGAAATTATAATCATCGACATGTTTTTTTTAAAAATCGTACACGTGCTGACACCTGAGTTGTCTCCCGTTGCTTATTAGAGTTACCTTTCGTCCGGCGCAGTAATACATTTGCAGTGAATCGCCGAGAAGTCGTGGGAAAATTAAAAACCATGTAAATAAACTAAAATTAACCACCTTTTCAAGATAAATTTCAAGTGATCGCCATTATGCATTTAACCCGCCTGACCTGTGTAGCATCTTAGATATCTGTTCTAAGGTATTCATTGTGTAGAATGTCATGTTATGCCCTTGCAATGCTAATCCCACTCTAATTTTTTGGTTTACATTTTTATCAATGAGAAATATGGCGTCCATCCCGAGCTGAAATGACGTGGCGTTAAATTTTTACATGTTTAAGCAAACCTGGTGTGTTAGAAAGAAAATCTCATCCCTTCAACATTATTTGGAACACTGTTATTGTAAAAAACCTGTTTTTTCCTTATACAAAAGCTTAATATGTTGTGTTGAATGTACTTTCACAAAGACCTCTGTTTTCCTATTACATTCATAGTACCACATCCTTATCCACAAAATACTGAATATTACAGGTGTCCATCAGTATTGTATCAGTTTAGGAATATGTTTTTTATTTTTCCACCATCGATTTCTTGAATATGCACCCCTTCCGCATTTCTGTATGAACTGTGAATGTAGCAATATGCGTCCCCTTAAAAAGAATAATTATCAGGTATTTTAGCATTGTAAACAAAATATTAACGTTATTTGATACATTTGTACAGTACATCTAGATTCGTCAGCTTAATATATGTATATAAATTATTTTAGCTTTAGATATGATAAAGAAACGACAGAAGCTGGTACAGTTAGCTGACAGTTCTGAGCTGGGCTGGCGCATGGTGGCGGAATATGAAACCAACCCGATAGCAAGTGACAGCGATGATGAAAAGAAAATGTATAAGGCTGAGGCGAGAGCAGCGAGGAAGGTGAAATCTGAGAAGTCCAAGATCCGTCGTGGTCGGGCATTTCCTTACAGACGTCAACGACAAGTTCCAGATACTCCGTCGTCGTCTGGCGTAATGCAGCGTAACAGACGTCCAGGTTTATGCTTTACTTGCGGAAAGCCCGGTCACTGGAAGATGGAATGCAATCAAAATAGTAGCAACAGTAACAATAAGTTAGGTAGATCTAGTTCATGTATGTTTTGCAAATGTAAAGATTCAAAATTTGATACAAATATTGAAAAACTGTCTGTTGCTGGTAAGAAAACCAGTCAGAATGAAATGTCTGATATGCAGCGTAGATCTACAGAGGGTACTGTAGATGGCGTTTATGGTTCTTTTGATCAAAGTGTCTCATGTGCAAATACCAGTTTTAATGATACAGGACATAGCAGCACAGATTCTATAAATAATCATGACACACACTGTGTGAAAATGTTCATAATATAAACGTTCAAAATTGTAACGTAAATGAGACACCTTTGACTGACAGTCAGAAAGTAGGTGCGAAACCATCGCCAGTTGGTAGGTTAAAGAAGCATGTTTCTGAGTGGAAAAACATATCAGATAATGTATTTATAATAGGTGTGGTACAGAAGGTTATAAATTACCATTCAAAGAGATACCTCCTAAAGTTCATCTTGAAAAAAATAGATCAGCTCGGGAAAATCCCGAATTTGTTTGTAGTGAAATAAATTCACTTTTGCAGAAAGGCGTTATCTCCGAGGTTAATGAGAAACCTTACGTAGTTAATCCTTTAACTGTAGCTTATAACAAAGAGTCAAAACCCAGGCTAGTTCTGGACTGCAGACACATCAATCCATATTTGCATAAATTTAAGATTAAGTTTGACGACATAAAAGTCGCAGAGCAATTGTTTGATATGTCAAGCTATATATTTACATTTGATTTAAAATCAGCATACCATCATATTGATATATATGCATCCCATGTTACCTACTTGGGTTTCTGTTGGGTACATGATGGTAAAGAAAAGTACTATGTTTTCAATTCTTTACCGTTTGGTATTGCCACAGCTGGCCATATTTTTACTAAAACCTTACGGGTGATTATCAGATACTGGAGAAATTTAGGTCACAGAGTTGTAATGTTTTTAGATGACGGAATTGGGGGTCATCGTGAATTTATAAAAGCTCTAGAATTAAGTCAGTTTGTGAAAGTTTCATTGTTAAAGTTTGGGTTTCTGTTAGCGGAGGAGAAATGCAAATGGTTACCGACTATGGTTTCATGCTGGTTAGGTCATGTTTTAGATTTCGAAAGAAATATGTTGTGTGTATCTGATGAACGCATACATTCATTAGAATGTTCAATAGATTCAGTGCTTTTTCAAATTTATAAAGACAGATTTAGTGTAGTACCAGTCAGGGTATTAGCAACCGTTGTGGGTCAGATTATTTCATTACATAGTGCGTTGGGGAAAGCAGTAAGTCTCAGAACTAGATATTTGTACGGTTGTATTTTAGCAAGGGCTAGCTGGAACTCACCAGTGCAAGTAACAAAACAGGCCATTTTAGAATTACAATACTGGCGAAAGAATGCTAGAAACTTGAATTCTGCAGGCAGATCATTTAAGCAAGTAGAGTATATCGATGCGTACTTATTTTCAGACGCTAGTGCATTTGCATACGGTGGTTACATACAGAAATTCGAACCAAATGTAGATGTTAAGAAAATGAGCGGTAGTTTAATAAATAGAGTGCTCCCGGAAGTGAGCATTTGCGATGACGTATCAAAGATGGGGTCAATAATGCCCTCAGACGCGAGCAGTTGTCAGTTTATGCTCCCAGAAGTGAGCAATTATCCTGTTACGCTCCCAGAAGTGAGTAAGAGTATTTTTACGCTCCCGGAAGAGAGCAGGTGTTCTGTTATGCTCCCGAAAGTGGGCAAGTGCCATGTTACGCTCCCGGAAGTGAGCAAGTGTTCTGTTATGCTCCCGGAAGTGAGCAGTTGTCCTGTTTGCTCCCGGAAGTGAGCAAGTGTTCTGTTATGATCCCTGAAATGATCAGGTGTCCAGTTGTACTCCCGGAAGTGAGCAGGTGTCCTGTTATGCTCCCGGAAGTAGCAAGTGTCCCGTTATGATCCCGGAAGTGAACAAACATACTGTTAAGTCTTCGGATACCAGACTCTTTTCTGATATATTTTCAAATGAAATCAAGGGCAGTAATATACTCCCGAAAGAGAGCATGAGTAGTGTTTTGTTCCCACAAATGAAATTGGTCAATTGGCAATCGGACTGCTTAGATCTTGATATGTGTCAGGATAATGATGGTGCCGTGTATGGCTCTTGGACTGACGAAGAAGCAGGCAAGAGTTCAACCTGGCGTGAACTTGAAGCTGTCCGTAGAATATTGTTTAGTAATTTAGAGTTTTTGAAAAATTCTCAAATCAAAATTTTTTTCAGATAACCAGAACGTTAAATATATTTTACAGGGCGGTAGCCGTGTAGAAGAGTTACATTTTATTTCCATGCATATTAATAACGTTTGTGATAAACACAATATAAGCTTCACCACTGAATGGATCCCTAGATCACAAAACGAAAGTGCAGATTATTTGAGCAGATGTTATGATGCAGATGATTGGTTTGTTACAAATGAAATGTTTAGGCATTTAGATAGTAAGTGGGGGCCCGATACGGTAGACAGATTTGCTACACATTATAACAACAAATGTTTTCGTTTTAATTCAAAGGGGTGGGTGCCCGGTACAGAGGCAGTTGATAGTTTAAGCCAATTATGGCAAGGTGAGAATAACTGGGCTGTACCACCTCCGTACTTAATCACAAGGTGTTTAAGAAAAAATCGAAAGTGAGAGGTCGAACACTACTATTGTTATTCCAGAGTGGTTCTCTGCTCCTTACTGGCCGTTCATTGTCAACATGTACAAACAAAATCACAACAGTTTCATTCAAGATGTTTTTGCATTACCTTGTACAGGAGCAATTTCCGCAGGAAAAGGCAGCCGCGGAGTATTTAATAACGAACCATTTTCTTTCAGAATGCTGGCTTTGAGATGTTCGTTCACCTAGCTGTTCAGTGTGTTTTAGTTGTAAGTTAAGTTGTTTAAACACATACATGACATGTATAAATATTTTGCAGGTTCTGGTTTGAGAATACTTTAAAACGAAAGTTTGAGGAAGCTGGTGTAAATATTGACAATAGTGATTCAGTAGTAGACAGAATGGCAAACCACATATTATCTGCTAGAGCTGATGGAACAGTGACGAAATATTATAGTCAGATTAAATACTTTGAAAACTTTTGTAAATTGAAAGGCTTCCAGTCACGCCCTGCAAATTCTATACATGTGGCTATGTACTTATCAAGCCTAATAGATTTGGGAAAGTCGGACAACGTGATATCTTCAGCGTTCTATGCGATCAAATGGTTACATAACATTAACGATTTCGATGATCCTACAAAGTCTTCGACAGTGACTAAAATGCTAGAATGCAGCAAACGTTTAAATTCGAAACCCGTGCAGAAGAAGGATGTCATTAATTCTGAACATTTAGTGCGATTGTGTGATATTTATCCAGGCACTACAGACGTTATAACTTTGAGAGATTTAGCTATGATATTAATCGGTTATTCAGGATTTTTGAGATATAATGAAATTAGTGAACTCAAATGCAATGATGTTGAGTTTAAACCCGATTATATTGTATTACACATTAGAAAGAGCAAAACAGACATATATAGGTCAGGTAGACAGGTATTAATAGCAAAAGGTTCTACTTCGGCTTGTCCAGTTGCCATGTTGCAAAGATATATTAAGCATTCAGGTCTGTCTTTGGGTTCCGATTCATACTTATTCAAACCAGCATGTAGATCAGGTTCAAAATGCTTTTTGTTAAAGTCAAACAAGAAACTTAGTTACACTCGTGCTAGGGAATGCATATTGATCAAACTTAAACTTGTCGCTCCTGATTTGAATTTAGGTCTTCATTCACTTAGAGCAAGCGGTGCGACCGTTGCAGCAAACTCTAAAGGTGTTTCAGATCGCTGTCTTAAGAGACACGGTCGATGGAAAACTGATACAGCCAAAGATGGCTATATAGAAGATTCTCTAGATAAAAAGTTATTCATAACTAAACAGTTACAGTTGTAAAATTTAAGTAATCGAGATATTCGATTGTATAAGTGTACAGATATTAGAAATTGAATAGCATAAATACACCTAACATTTGTTTCGTTCTATAAAGTGTACATCTTGCCATTGCAATAGGTGTTTGTTATTTTGTGGGTAGTCTTGTTAAGACTTGAAGTTCTCCGCGGTACGTAGTATAGCGGAGAACATATGTCTTAACACGGCGAAGCACAAAATCATTGAACCATTTTGTGCACGGGATTTTTCGCGGGTATTTGGTAGCGAAGAAATCAGTTCTACGCAAGTTTCCGTACTAGTTACATCTACTTTATGCTATTCAAATTCACACATTGTTGTACTTGTGTATAAATAAGGCCGAAAAAGATGTTAATACGCTCATTATATCAAGTAAAAATGAAACAATAATCTTAAGATATGAACATGCTTCTGAACAGATTCCATAGTTTCAGTATTCTGAGAAATAATCTGAGGAGTTGAAAAACTCCGCGCATGTTACGGATCCACGTTTCCTCCACAGGGGGTTTTTCGTGTACGGCCAGTATTTCTTTGAAGAATGTAGCTTTAACTCTTCTAAAGCATGTTGTGATGGGAGACTGATATTGTAGAGCTTTAACGAATATGTACTACGGTTAGTTTCCGATATATACATGTACCTTATGTCCTCCGTGTATTATACACTTTAAGCTGTTTGTAAGGAGGTGATACATGAAATTATATAAATAACTTATTTATTAAACCATTATGCATCAAATACAATTGCATTTGTTTATATTGTGAGATCAATATACATGTTTGTTCAAATATACATGTTGGAAATTGTTATGGGTTGTCTCCCCTCTCACTTGTCGCACAATGAAGTGTACATCTTGCCATTGCAATAGGTGTTTGGTATTTTGTGGGTAGTCTTGTTAAGACCTGCAGGGGCTGGGCCCATTATACCCAAGGTCAAGGTCACAAAGTTGTTTTACTGGGAACTATTTTCATGTTAAATGTTTCCCAAAAGCTTCGTTTATAGACATATCTTTGGTACTCTAAAAGATAATGACTTAAAATTAAAAATATTTCTTTATGATCTTCATCTGCATATGTGATGACATGCCCCTTTTTACTTCAAGATTTTTTTTCGCAATCTTCACTTTCTGGATATAACGTTTATGCAATATAAGATAAAGACTTGAAACTTAATATGTACCTTTATCATTATCATCTGCATGTGTGGTAACAATCCCCATAACTCTGATTTGTTTTTTTTTACCAAACTATGCCCCTTTCATACTTAGATGTTTTTAACAAACTTCGTTATCTGGACATAACTTTGGTATTATATAAGATAATGAATTAAACTCAAAATATATCTTTACCATTATCATCTGCATATGTGGTAACAATCCCAATAACTCTAATTTGTGTTCTTGACAGAATTATGCCCCTTGGAGTATTTTCCTTTTAAAGTAGAGGTCTCTTATTGAGACATATATTCATTTTACTGTCAAAACCCCGAAAAGTGGAGCGCGCTGTCGTACAGACAGCTCTTGATTTAGGATTTACTTCCCTTTGTCTGACCCTACGACAACTTCTTAATGAACAATCGAAATAGATTTACCGTCATCGTTTTCATTTCAAAATGATGTATATTTTTGACTCCCAAGTTCCCGTTTGATCGTCTAGATTTTTGCACAGAAAGCATGACATACAAGGGCAAACAACTTTCCTACGAAAGGTGTTACATTCAGCTAGTATAAAAATATAAAACAAATACCTTTGTACTTGTTCATTTTTTTGTGTGTTGAATTATGCATCCGCATCGCTTAAAGAAATAAGAATATTTCAATTTTAGAATTACAAATACAAAACCTTATTGCTGAAATCGTTATCTATTGTAAATTTCTCCCATTCTCATTTTATTCAAATAAAATATATAAAATGCTGTACCAATTTGCTACTACAGCTCTCTGTAAGTAAGGATTTAAGTAATATTTTTGATGAAATCTGCATCTTTTCATTATCATAGGTCGATTTTCACACTGTTGAAACTTCTGACAGCTTGTACGACAAGGATACTTATCAACCTTGAATTATGTAATATCAGTTATACAATTTCTAAACCATAGAATCTGTAAGAACATAGAACATAACCAAGTTAAAAGAACTATTCAAGAAAAATGAAATGTGTTACCCCACTAACGCTCTCTAAGCACCTGCCTATACAGAAGTCTGCTACACATATGTTTAAAGAATTCCATGATAAACAAGTGAATGAAGTATTGCCATGCAATACAAAGTCCCCTACTAGAAGGCACTTATTTTTCTCTAATGCCATTTATTGTAACAACAAAGGGAAGTAAATCGTAAAAATCTATATAATATAGGTCCACACAAAACTCTTTATCAGGTAGAGATTTGTCAAAATGCACCTACAAACAGGATATAACATGCATGCTGTACCACAGTAAAATAGTCTCGATTTTTCCCTACAGCCAGTATTAAATAAGTTACAATATAAGCTATTTAAAGTAAAACAAAGGGAAGTTACTTTTAAAACAAGGGTGCCTCATGGTAGGGAACATTTGTGTCAAGTTACATTAAAATCCCTCCATGCATGAAGAAGAAATATTCCGGACAAAGTCATTCTTGAATTTGACCATTGGCCTCTAAGTGTGACATTGGCCTTAGACTAGAGAGCTGGTTCTTGCGCATGACACTCATGGTGGTGAATATTTGTGCCCAGTAATATCAAAATCCCTTTAAGGATTGTTGAGTTACAAACTGGACAGGAAAAAAGTCCCTTTTGGTCTTTGACTTTTAAGTGTGATCTTGACCTTTCAGCCAAGGGCCCGCGGGTTTTGCACATGAGACGTCGTCTCATCATGGGGAACATTTGTGCCAAGTAATATTCAAATCCCTTCATGGATGGCAGAGTTATGGACCGGACACGAAATTGCGGACGGACGGACGGACGGACAGATGACAGAATGCCGGAATGACGGACGGAAAAGCACATTCTTGTAGTCCCCGAAACTGGTTTTCAATCAGTAATGGGCTAATAAGGACCAGAATATATTACTACACTGAAATGTCTAAAATGAGGAACCTTCTAGAGAAATTAAATAAATGTTAAAAGGAAAAAAGTATTTATGGTTTTTGAATCACTGAGCCTGCAGCATTTTCGTTTAAGTCGTGTACGTTGGGTGACCTGTCGTTTTCTACTTTTTCTGTATTACTGTTACACACAATTCTCACATAAACTATTTTATTTACATATACATGTATTTTGGCAATTATTAAAAGTTTTCGAGCAATAAAACAGATTAAAAATCGATAATTACAAATTGAAAAAAGAGTACTATACAAAAAGGATTTTCTATATTTTAGCATGATAATTTGTGGCAATTCTGAATTCCATGTTATTGTGAAGGGGAATTTTCAAGAAATGGAAATTTTAATACAATTAATATTTTACAATTAAATTATACTCCTTCCCCTTTTTGGCATGAGCTATCAAATTGAATAAATTTTACGTTTAATCTATGATACCACAAGTATAAACAATATACTTGTTATTTAAGTGTTTTTATATCAACTTCGAGTCACTAAAAATGAGGTAATGTTTAAATGTCATCCAAACTTTTTGATCATCCGAGTACTGGTACACTTTTGAAGACTTTTTTTTCGACTAATTCTTTAAGATCTTGTTGTGAACTATAATTTGATAACATACAGAACTTATTTAACATAACTTTTTTCATAATACAAAGCTCATCAGAATAACAACAATAACAATAACCCCGGCTTATTATCTTAAATTTCAAATATCCGATTATCAATACACATTTTTTAAAATATAATTTTTTACTGCTCTTAGTTTGAATCGTTAGGCATTAGCATTTGATAAAAATATAGATCACTGGTTTGTTATTTTGTGAAAAAAAAAACAAAAACAAAAAAAAACAACAACACCAAAACAACACATATTTAAACTTTTCTCTTACTTTCTTCAAGCTTTTACCATGGCAACGATGATACATGGTCGAATTTCAAAGCAAAGATATATATGTTAAAATTATACCTGCATCAGATCAAGGCAAACATCATATAAGTACCATATATTTTCAAGAAACATTGGGAAAAGATCATAAAACTATCAGTAATTAAAGCAAATCTGGGATTACCTTCCATTTACCCCACCCACTAAAATGATAATAGACCAAGAGTCAGGCATCCATATAAAATGATATCAGTGTAAATAAAACTAATGATATTCACACCTGAAACTAAAAAATTGTAACTATCACCGAATCTATAAATACGAGAAGTGAAAATATACAGCAGCGTCAGTTTTTAGTCATTTTTTCGCATTATTTTGAAGAACATTTTTCTTTTTTTTTCAATAAATGTACAAATAATTGAGAAAAATGGACTTACATTGGTGGCAAATGTGTTTGCTATATTTTGTGAACATCAAGATTAAAAACTATTCGAATTTTCATAAGATTATGACTAAAAATGATAAATAGTGCTTTTCATAATTTTGGCGGCCACCTTGGACGCCATCTTGGATTTCTAAAAACGTACCATGATGCAGCAACTCTATCCTAACTTTTCTGACACATCAGACATTTATCTAAACATTGATATAAAATTAGCCGGTAGACTTTGTTGCACACGGGAGGTCCCCAGGGACTGGAGTATACAGTGTTCTTTGGTACATGAATGACTGCGATATTGTGGTTTACGTTGTAGATTTATTATGATTAAGAAACGTAGCATTCCCTTTGTAAATCCATCCACGTTCTACTTTCCCCTTTCCCCACCCCCCCCCCCCCCCCCCCACACACACACACACCCAACTCCACCCACTGTCTACTCCTCAACCCTTCCTCCAACTATATTAAGATTTTGCAAAGAATTTAAATGTACTTATTGGATTTTTGAAGTAATCCGTCTGTAATATTTTTCCGTTACAGTATCTCCTTGTGGGCCTACTTTGCAAGTGCATGGCTGTTTTTAGTGTTTTGTGCTTCCAAATCTACCCTTACCTATCATCTTTTATTAAATAAAATCTTAAATAATCCGAAGCTTTAATTAAACACATCTGTAGGTCTGCTTTTTAATATTTCTAACTTCTATTTTGGTTGATTTTAGTTTATATCATGTTATATTATATCAAAATCTGCAATGGGATCTATTTATGACATTAATTAACATGAGAATGATATTAAATATGCAATCACTTATTTTACATTACAAAAAAAAAAAAAAAACATTAATGTGGTAAGACAGAACAATTTGCGAATGATCAATTTATGAAGAGTAGAAAACTGTTTGTTTCAGGTATCACAGCATACCCTAAATTTTTTTCTCAACCCTAAATTTTTTATGGCCTTGGATACAATTTTTATCTTTTAAACAAAAAGCTGAAAAACTTTTTACGCTTTAAACACGGTCGGTGATGTTAGAAGTCAACTTACTGATGTTCTAAAGGCATGACTCCCTTATATGTATTCATTTTTGACACGAAAATAATTTCCGAAAAATCCCACTTAATGAAAAAAAAATTAAAAAGATATTGACCTGCTTTTCCTAAATTTTGAGCATGTTACCGGGAATAAATATTTTTATGCCTAATTTCATCATGTCAATACTAGTCGGACTGATACAATGAAATATTTTAAGAAATAGATCACAGTGTTTCGATTGTTTTTATAAATTACATATATCTGACGTTTATAATTAACCAGTAGACATATATTGACTATATCACGGTAATAATGCACTAGTATGTAATCAAAATAATATTTCTTTTCAAAATTTTTTGTTCATTTGATAACAATTACTATAAGATAAGAAAGCGTACAGATTACCTTTTTACATTATTTTCATCTACATCCTAATTCCTTTATTTGAGTTAAGTTGGTCTGCAGTTTGCAGTTCGCAGATCGCGTTTCCAATTTCGAACTGCAAACTGGTCTGCAGTTCGCAGTTCGCAGTTCACTATTCGAATTGCGAACTGCAAACTGGTCTGCAGTTTACGATTCAAACTTCAAGGTGCAGTCTGATACGAACTGCCTTGCGAACTGTGGACAAGAATGCATTTCACAATTCGAAGCCCATGACTGGGGACAAGTTTGCAGTTCGCGATTCGAATTGCGAACTGCAAACTGGTCTGTAGTTCACGATTCGAATTGCGAACTACAAACTGGTCTGTAGTTAACGATTCAAATTTCAAAGTGTAGTTTGATCAGCACTGCCCTGCCAATTTTAGACTAGAATGCATTTCACAATTCGATGGTCATGGCTTTGGAATCGAATGATAAACTGCAGACCGGTTTGCAGTTCACGATTCGAACTGCAACTGCAAACTGCAAGCTGGTCTGCAGCTCACGATTCAAAATGAAATTACAAGGAATGATACTATTTTAATTTTAGTACTATGTAAGTAGTTGTTAAATAGGGTTTATGGATCAGCACTCCCTCACTCTCCATTAGAATTGCAAACTGCCGGCTAGTCCGCGGTTCGCAGTTAAAGATTCGAAATGCGAACTTCAAACTGGTCTGGAGTTCACCTCTATTAGAATGCAAACTGCCGGCAGTTATGCAGTTCAAAGTTTCCGGTTCAAATTTGTGAACTGCAGTTCGCAGTTCACGATTCGGATTGCGAACTGCAAACTAGTCTACAGTTCACGATTCAAATTGAAAGTAAAAAGAATGTTATTAATATAATTTCAGTACATGTACTTAGTCAATGGTTGCTAAAACTGCCGGCTTGTCTGCAGTTTTGATTTTCCAATTTGAATTGCGAACTGCAAACTGGTCTGCAGTTCGCAGTTCGCAGTTCACTGCCAACTGGTCTGCAGTTCACGAAACAGAATGAAAGTACAAGGAATATTATTATTATAATTTAAGTGCTAAGTAAGTGGTGCCTAAATTGAGGTTATTGGTCTGCACTCTATCCCTTTTTATTAGAATGGCAAAAATTTGCGGTTCTCAATTTCCATTTTGAATTGCAAACTGCAAACTAGTCTGCATTTCACGATTCAGAATCAAAGTATATTGGAACGTTACTCTTACTTTTTATACGCCCGAAATAACGTATTATGTTCTACAACGTTTGTCCGTCTGTCCGTTATCAATTTCGTGTCCGCTCTGTAAATCTTGAAGGATTGCAAAGGAGCTTGACACAAATGTTTACCACATTGGGATAACGTGCAGAGCGCATCTTCTAAATGGCTGGCTTCAAGGTCAAGGTCACACTTAGGGATCAATCGTCATATGAGTGTGTTTCGTTTCCGCTCTGTAACTCTTGAATTGTTTGAAGGATTGTAAAGAAATTTGGCACAAATGTTCAACACATCAAAAGACGACGTGCAGAGTGCATGTTCTGGATGTCTCATTTCAAGGTCAATGTCGCACATAGGGGTCAAAGGTCATCGCTCTGTAACTCTTGAACCCCTTGAAGGATTTCGAGGAAACTTGACACAAATGTTCACCACATCGAGACGATGCGCAGATGGCTAGTACAAGGTCAAGGTCACACTTAGGGGTCAAAGTTCATACCTTCGGGCATATATTGCTCCACATTGCGGTGCTCTTGTTTAATACCTAGTAAGTGGTTACTAAATACAGGTAATGGGTATTCACTGCCCTCTCCATAAGAATTGCATATTGCCGGCTAGTCTGCGGTTCTCAGTTTCCGATTCGAATGGCGAACTGCAAACTAGTCTGTAGTTCGCAGTTCGCAGTTCACGACTCCAATTGCGAACTGCAAACTGGTCTGCAGTTCACGATTCAAGATAAATGTATATTGGAAGGTTACATTTATAATTCAGGTACTAAGTAAGTGGTTGCTAAATAGACGTAATGGGTATTCCCCCACCCCCACCACTCCCCTCCATAAGAATTGCATTTTGTCGGCTAGTCTGCGGTTTTCAGTTTCCGATTCGAATAACGAACTGCAAACTAGTCTGCAGTTCACGATTCAGAATGAAAGTATGTTATAATTTAAGTACTTAGTATAAGTGTTTTCTAAAAAATGGTTATGGATCTGCACTCCCCGTCCTTAATTAGAACTACAAATTGCCGGCTAGTGTGCGATTCTCAGTTTCCGAATTGAATTGCAAACTGCAAACTGGTGTGCCGTTTACAGTTCGAATTGCAGACTTCAAATTTGTCTACATTTTATAATTTAAAATTTAAAAGAGCAATCTGACAAGTACTGCCCTGCAAACTGCGGACTAGAATCATTTCACAATTCGAGGGTCATGGCTTTGGAATCGAGTGGCAAACTGCAGACTAGTCAACAGTTAGCGGTTCGAACTACGAACTGCAAACTGGTCTGCAGTTCATGGTTCAGATTGAAAGTTCTAGGAATTGTACTATTATAATTTCAGTACTTAGTAAGTGGTTTCTAAATAGAAGTTATGGGTCTGCATTCCATCCCCGTCCATTAGAGTTGGGATATGCCGGCTAGTCTGCGGTTTTAAGTTTACGATTCGAATTGCAAACTGCAAACTGGTCTGCAGTTCGCAATTCGCAGTTCACGATTCGAATTACGAGCTGCAAACTTGTCTGCAGTTCACAATGCAAATAAAAGTATATTGGAACGTTACATAAGTGGTTGCTAAATAGAAGTAATGAACCTGCGATTTCTCGTAAGAATTGCACACTGTCGGCCAGTCTGCAGTTCACAGTTTACAATTCAAATTGCGAACTGCAAACTGGTCAACAGTTTACCATTCAAAAAGTAGGAATTAGGAGTGTTAAACTTATTAGTACTTAGTTTGTGGTTGCTAAGTAGAGGTTATGGCAACTGCAAACTGGTCTGCAGTTCGCAATTCGCATTCCACGGTTTGATAGTATATTGAAGTTTGAAGTATATTGGAACGTTACTTTTATAATTCAGTACTTTACAAGTTGTTGCTAAATAGAGGTAATTAACCTGCAGTTTCCTCTAAGAATTGAATACTGTCGACCAGTCTGCAGTTGACAGTTTGCAATTCAAATGGCAAACTGCAAACTGGTCTGCAGTTCACGATTCAAAATGTAAGTATTAGGAGCGTTATTCTTATAATTTTAGTACTAAGTTTGCGGTTGCTATATAGAGGTTATGGGTTTGCACTCCCCCCACCCCACCCTCCATCAGAATTTGAAACTCCCGGCTAGACTGCGATTCGCACTTTCTGTTTCGAACTGGTCTGCAGTTCGCAATTAGTATACAAATTGCGAACTGCAAACTGGTCAGAAAGGGAATATAGCCATGTCTTTCACTAGTAGAGATGGCTTTAGTAATATTGGTAAAGGTTCATCCAAAGAAAGTACCTTTAAAATGGTTTTAGAATTTGTACAGTTTTTGATGTTTTGCCTTTGTATGCATAGGGAAATGTTACCACAGGCTGTGAAGGCCATGTTCTGTACGAATAGGACTAATTTACCATTCTTGGTTCAAGGTAATCTAACGAACCATGTCTGTGTAAAATTATTTAAAATCTGGCCATTAGACGAGAAGATGTTTCATTATTATGTACATACAGGAAAAAGTGACCGCGCCCTCTAATGGCCATGTTTTGGCGAATCTAAGGAACTTAACAATACCGACAGAGGGTCAAAATTAGCATTTTATTTGAATACATTTTGTTTTCTTGCGGCCATGTCTTTTGACCAATCGGGTAACTTAAATACACTTGATGGAGATTCCCCCATGAAACATTTCTGTGTAATAATTTTGAAATCAACATAATTTTCTTGAAAACATCATTTCAAGTAAAATATATTTTAATAAATTGTAATCCTTGAAAACCCGCTCCATTATTTAAAACACTTTCAATAAAATCATATCCAGAAATAGAAATTTTTATATGCGCAACCGAGATAATATTTCACAATTTTCACTCTAATACATTTTCTAGGTAAATGCTACCGGTGGATTGTTTCAAAAACCTCAGTAAAAACATTCCAAAAGAAAAGATATTATAACATCATGACAGCAAACGGGTTGGGCTATAATCTATTCAAGAGTTGCATTTGGCCATACATGGCTGTGGACGATTCCTTATAATGGGTGTACATGTCTTCACCAGACTTTACAATGAAATATGTAAATTACATGTCACAGGGCTAACATATATCAACTCCCGGCGTAGGTTCGTTCTGTTTTATTTTCCGTAATATAAAAAGTCTAAAACATAATAAAGATGAAATTAGCTATCGTGATAAAATAAAGATAAAATAATACAAAAATTGCACAAATAAAATCTCACGCGCTATGTAAAGAAATACATACTATAAATATTAACGATATCTCAAAGTATACCTTACCACAGCGACTGGTGAATTAATTGAAGTAATCGAAAGAATTCTAAATGATTTTAATTAAGTTTTCTCTGGATTTTACCGTTTTACTCGTAAGAGTACATTAACTTTTCTGAGGGCAGAAGGAATTTGGCGGTAAAAAGTGCTAAGAGATTTAAAAAAAACACCACACACCAGTGTATTTCTTTCTCTCATTCTATCTGTCATTCATACCCGTAAGACAACCAAGAAGACTGGTCATACATGACAAGAATTCACAAAGACTGTACGGACAAGTACATGGATGAGTTGCGTCGGAAAACTCGGTTTATATTCGTGATATAACGCACATTACCGAGGATATCCGATTCAATTAAACAGCAGACGATACAAACATAATGAAACCGGACGCTGTCGGAAATTTGGCTTCGCGAGGGAAAAGTATTAGTTTCCCGCTCAGAAAATGACTTAATGCACGGCGCACGTCACTATTAAGTTTAAAACAGTATATAAAATGTTACGGTCCCACGCCTGGTAAACTACAGAGCTACGTATACGGTAAACTGCTCTGTCGCGACTTCCGAGGTAGCGCACGTCATGCAACACAGAGCTATCTCCTTTGCGACATGACTATCTCCTTCACGACAGAGCTATCTCTCTCAATAAAAAGTGAATAATTTTACTCCCGAACCATTTTTGGTATATATTTTATTTCCAAATGCATTGTATATTTTACAGCTATCTCACGCCTACTCGGTTTGCTTCTTAATATTAGTTAAAATGTAAATATTTGACAATGAAAGTGCTTTCATGACGGAATGGCCAAATTTACTGCAAAATCAGCTTGTTGGTAAACATCACCACGACCACAAATTAAGAATGAATTAGCAAACTTAAAGATCCTGTAAAGTTAAATCATATCTACATCGCCTACCATTCCCCGATTTTTGATATTCGATACACTGCTTGTAAAAATGCAAAAAATATGATGACACTCACCTTTGTTGATGTTCTTTTATCGCGACGTGCACTACCTCGGAAGTCGCGACAGAGCAGTTTATCGTATACCTCTTAAAGAGGTAGCTCTGTAGTTTACCAGGCGTGGGCCCGTGACATACACACTATAATTTCTACATGTTTTCTTTGTTTATATTTAAGCTTATCTATATTCGTCGACGGTAATTGATTTGGGCTGATCCTCCTCCATATATATATGTTAGCAATTTCATTGGAAAATTCCTGCAAGATACAGAGTACGCTCCGCTTCAAGAGTCTTCCTTACTTCTTTACTGTTCCAGATGTAAAGCACCAATGCACGACACTCTTATCCAAATGTTAGTAACTTTAATTAAAGGAGCGGGGTATCGAACTAATAACCTGGTTTCGTAGTTAGACAATGGATCACTGTGGCCGCTCTAAGTTTGGTTTGTTTGCATTTAAATTTATTTGTATAGTCGCCAATAGTAATTCTTCGGAATGACTCTTTAGCGTGTGGTATGTAAAACACACACACAAACAAATGACCATTCAATATAAATGATAAATTGCAAAATTAAAAATGTTATGCAATTTGAATTACAAAACAATAAAGTGACTGGAATCTTCAAATTTAAAGACAATACCAATTTGTTGTGAGAAAATGAATCTCAGTACTATATATATCTGTAGTGTGCAGTTCTAAGAAATTGCAGGCCCTTTACATCTATTCAGCAACCACTTACTAAGTATTATAATGATAAGAGTAACGTTCCAATATACTTTCATTTTGAATCGTGAACTGCAGACCAGTTTGCAGTTCGCAATTCGAATCGGAGACTAGCCGGCAATTTGCAATTCTTATGGAGAGGGAGGGAGTGCAGACTCATATCCCCTACTTAGCAACAACTAACCTATTACTTAAATTATAAGGAAAACGTTCACATATACTTTCATTTTGAATCGTACACTGCAGACCAGTTTGCAGTTTGCAATTCGAATCGTGAACTGCGAACTGCAGAGCAGTTTGCAATTCGCAATTCGAATCGGAAACTGAAAACCGCAGACTAGCAGGCACTTTGCAATTCTAATCGAGGCAGAGGGAATGCAGACCCTTAACCTCTATTTAGCAAGCACTAACTAAGTACTTAAATTATAAGAGTAACTTTCCAATAAACTTTAATTTTGAATCGTGAACTGCAAACCAGTTTGCAATTCGCAATTCGAATTGGAAACTGAGAACTGATGACTAGCCTCCAGTTTGCCACTGTAATGAAGAGGGAGGGAGTGCACACCTATAACCTCAATCTAGCCACCGCTTACTAAGTACTTGAATTATAGTAGTAACATGCCTTTTACTTTTATTTTGAATCGTAAACTGCAGACCAATTTGCAGTTCGCAATTCGAATCGGAGACTAGCCGGCAGTTTGCAATTCTTATGAGAGGGAGGGAGTGCAGAATCATAACCTCTACTTAGCAACCACTAACCTATTACTTAAATTATAAGGAAAACTTCACATATACTTTCATTTTGATTCGTAAACTGCAGACCAGTTTGCAGTTCGCAATTCGAATTGGAAACTGAGAACCGCTGACTAGCCTCCAGTTTGCCACTGTAATGAAGAGGGAGGGAATGCACACCTATAACCTCAATCTAGCCACCGCTTACTAAGTACTTGAATTATAGTAGTAACATGCCTTGTATTTTTATTTTGAATCATAAACTGCAGACCAATTTGCAGTTCGCAATTCGAATCGGAGACTAGCCGGAAGTTTGCAATTCTTATGAGAGGGAGGGAGTGCAGACTCATATCCTCTACTTAGCAACCACCACTAACCTATTACTTAAATTATAAGGAAAACGTTCACATATACTTTCATTTTGATTCGTTAATTGCAGACCAGTTTGCAGTTTGCAATTCGAATCGTGAACTGCGAACTGCAGACAAGTTTGCAATTCGCAATTCGAATCGGAAACTGAAAACCGCAGACTAGCAGGCACTTTGCAATTCTAATCGAGGCAGAGGGAATGCAGACCCTTAACCTCTATTTAGCAAGCACTAACTAAGTACTTAAATTATAAGAGTAACTTTCCAATAAACTTTAATTTTGAATCGTGAACTGCAGACCAGTTTGCAGTTCGCAATTCGAATTGGAAACTGAGAACTGATGACTAGCCTCCAGTTTGCCACTGTAATGAAGAGGGAGGGAGTGCACACCTATAACCTCAATCTAGCCACCGCTTACTAAGTACTTGAATTATAGTAGTTGCATGCCTTTTACTTTTATTTTGAATCGTAAACTGCAGACCAATTTGCAGTTCGCAATTCGAACCGTGAACTGCGAACTTCGAACTGCAGACCAGTTTGCAGTTCGCAATTCGAATCGTGAACTGCGAACTTTGAATTGCAGACCAGTTTGCAGTTCGCAATTTGAATCAAAAACTAAAAACCGCAGACTAGCCGGCACTTTGCAATTCTAATGGAGGGGATGAAGTGCAGACCCTTAACCTCTATTTAGCAAGCATTAACTTGGTAATTATTAGAGAAACATTCCAATAAACTTTCATTTTGAATCGTGAACTGCAGACCAGTTTGCAGTTCGCAATTCAAATCGTGAACTGCGAACTCCAGACCACTTTGAATCGGAATTTAAGAACTGCAGACTAGCCGGCAGTTTGCAATTCTAATACAGGGTGCGGGGATGTGCAGACACGTAACCTCTTTTTAGTATCAATAAAATTTCCTTTTAAAAAGGAAAGGCTCGGCTGGTTTTGGCATAGTCTACATAACTGGACAAGTTGGGGTAGGGATCATTACATAAGATTCTATGCAAAACATGATTGCGATTTTCTATTGCTGTTCCCATGGGAACGCCAGTCTTAACTTTAGAGGCAAGGGTATTGAACAATTCTTGGCATTTTGGGTTTTGAACTACTGGTGTCCGGTGCACGTACGAAAAACAACCCAGATTTGCCGTGGCATTCACCAGTAATTACAATACGAACACAGAAATATAAACACTGATATACAAAATACGGTGGTATTGTGAAAAAAAAAATGGTTTAATATACCTTGCAGAGTTACTTTCTTAACTTGTTTTAATAACACCCCTACAACAATAATCGAACCAACCATAATAGTCCTGTCAAACCTTGGCGGCCAAATGTCTTTTGAGACACCTTTTGGCAGGTTACATCCTTTCAGGGGGTGTTCTCTAACAAATTTCACAACTGCCCGTTAAATCTTTTTAACAATTACTATAATGGATAAATGTAAACTCAATCATGAATAATATAAAAGTCAAAATTGAGAAGTTGTCAGTTTATCGTACAGACTTACGTTTTATAGTTATATTCATATTGCTGTACACCCCCATTTTAATAATAGACAAACAAAAGAGCAACTGCAATCGGAAAACTTCCAATATTTCCGCATTGCACAGCTTACGTCACAGGTCACTTGTTACTGCAACCAATCACTGAATTCGTAACATATTGATCTCGGATTGCGGCAGCTTCCCGGCTTTTCGTATCATACTAACACACACTTGGGTACCAAAAAAACCAAAAACAATACATAGGCTTGGAGCCATAGCTCCAAGCCAGCAAGTTAGAGCAACGTTCCAATATACTTTCATTCTGAATCGTGAGCTGCAGACCAGTTTGCAGTTCGCAATTCGAATCGAAAACTGATAACAGCAGACTAGCCGGCAGTTTGCAATTCTAACAGAGGGGAGGGAGTGCAGACCCATAACCTCTATTTAACAACCACTTCTCAAGTACTAAATATATTATAGTAACTTTCCTTGTACTTTCATTTTAAATCGTGAACTGCAGACCAGTTTGCAGTTCGCAATTCGAATCGTGAACTGCACACCTGTTTGCACTTTGCCATTCGTTTTCAAAGCCATGACCATCAAATTGTGAAATGCATTCTAATCTGCAGTTTGCAGGGCAGTGCTGGTCAGAATGCACTTTGAGATTTGAATCGTGGATTGCAGACAAGATGCAGTCTGCAATTCGAACTGTGAACGGTAGACGAGTTTGCAGTTCGCCATTCGAATCGTGAACTGCGAACTAAAGACTAGTCTGTCATTTGCAATTCGATTCCAAAGCTATAACACTCGAATTGTGAAATGCATTCTAGTCCGCAGTTTGCCTGGCAGTGCTGATCAGACTGCACTGTGAAATTTGAACCGGAACTAGTTTGCAGTTCACTATTCGAATCGCGAAACGCAGTCTAGTCTGCAGTTTGCAATTCGATTCCAAAGCTATGAGCTTCGAATTTCCAAATGCATTCTAGCCTATTGTTCGCAGGACAGTGCTGATCAGACTGCACTTTGATATTTGAATCGTGAACTGCCAATCAGTTTGCAGTTCGCACTTCGAATCGCGAACTGCAGACTAGTCTGCAGTTTGCAATTCGATTCCAAAGCTATAGGCTTCGAATTATGAAATGCATTCCAGTCCGCAGGGCAGTGCTGATCCGACTGCACTTTAATATTTGAATCGTGAACTGCGATTGGAATTGCGAACTGCAGACCAATCTGCAATTTGCAATTCCATTCCAAAGCTTTGGGCTTCGAATTGTGAATTGCATTCTAGTCCGCAGTTCGCAAGGCATTGCTGATCAGACTGCACTTTGAAACTTGAATCGTGAACTGCGGATCAGTTTTCAGTTCGCAATTCGAATCGCGCACTGAGAACTGCGAACTGCAGTTGTACATTTTGAGTTCACGCTCGTAGTTGACTTGATAGCGGATATTTGCGTTTGAAACAGGGTGCTTTTACTAACCTTTGTCCCCGTTCTTTCATGATTGATTTATTTCTATCCCTTTCCCGTGCAATAGTCTTTTGTGAAATATACCGGTATTTGGCCTGGTGAAAAAAAAATCAAAGCGGGGAGGCGACATAGTTTCAAGACATTTCTTAAATATATTGTCGTTCTTTATGGGAAACTAGAAAAGTAGGATTTGTCGTATAAAATAAAATCTGTAAATAGATCCTTTGGAAGCATAGGATACAACCAAGCAGAGTAATAGTAGACTCGGTTTGATTTAGTCTGTTCATGATAGGTAATGGAATGTGCAACATCTCTCACGCCCCCTAGCACCGGCTTAAACGGAACTCTATCCATGATCCTAAAGGACCAGAAGATATAACAACACTGAATCCAAGTACGGGAACACTTGTTGAAAGTTTATTATCTTGCAACATTTTGACCCCTAACAATAAAGAGTGAGTTTTAATAAAATTGTAAACAGCAAAAATTTCGCATGACCCGAGTGTTGTCCCTTGTGATTTTACAACGTAATGGCCATCGTTTGTCTCATGATTTAGGACAAAGTTGGTCAAAGTTTTTAATGTTTAAACGACTGGAAGAACGTTTTATTAATGGTGTACGTTACTTTAATGTTCATTTCTGCAATGGAATGATGTGAACTATCTTTTAAAATTTTCAAAATATAATGTGTGACTTTTTATGTTTTTCTTAATTTTGTACCGTCTGCGAACATGAGGCTGCAGTTCAAAATATCTAGGGTATTGTTAACGTAGATTAAAAACGACAGGACCAAGGACACTTAGTTGCCAAAGACCAGTCCTCCATATTGTACAGTATTTATAATATTCTGGCAGGAATCCAAGCTGATATATTGACACTATATTTTAGCTGTTCTACAACATATCGGTTTTATACTTATGGACCTATATAGTTTTTAACTTTTCTTCTTACTTTTTGCAATGAAAATGGCAGCACATTGACATCTTTGCATACTACGGGTAGTTTTTAGCTCACCAGAGCACAAAGTGCTCAAGGTGAGCTATTGTGACTGGTCATTGTCCGGCGTCCGTCGACGTGCGTCGTCCCTCGTGCATCGTGCGTCGTCCGTCAACATTTGCCTTGTGAACACTCACTCTAGAGACCACATTTTTGACCTAATCTTTATGAAACTTGGTCAGAATATTTGTCTTGAGATCTCTAGGTCAAGTTCGAAACTGGGTCATGTGGGGTCAAAAACTAGGTCAGTAGGTCAAATCAAAGGAAAAGCTTGTGAACACTCTAGAGACCACATGTTTGACCCAATCTTTATGAATCGTTGTCAGAATGTTTGTCTTGATAATCTCTAGGTCAAGTTCGAAACTGGATTATGTGGGTTCAAAAACTAGGTCAGTAGGTCAGATCAATGGAAAAGCTTGTGAACACTCTAGAGACCACATTTCTGACCCAATCTTTATGAAACTTGGTCAGAATGTTTGTCTTGATGATTTCTAGGTCAAGTTTGAAACTAGATCATGTTGGATCATAAACTAGGTCAGTAGGTCAGATCAATGGAAAAGCTTGTGAACACTCTAGAGACCACATTTTTAACCCAATCTTTATGAAACATGGTCAGAATGTTTGTCTTGATGATCTCTAGGTCAAGTTTGAAACTGGGTTATGTGGGTTCAAAAACTAGGTCAGTAGGTCAGATTAATGGAAAAGCTTGTGAACATTCCAGAGACTACATTTTTGATCTAATCTTTATGAAACTTCGTCAGAATATTTGTCTTGATGATTTCTAGGTTAAGTTCGAAACTTGGTCATAAGAGATCAAAAACTAGGTCAGTAGATTAGATCAATGGAAAAGCTTGTGAACACTCCAGAGACCATATTTTAGACCTAATCTTTATGAAACTTGGTCAGAATGTTTGTCTTGATGATCTCCAGGTCAAGTTTGAAACTGGGTTATGTGAGGTTACAAACTAGGTCAGTAGGTCAGATCAATGGAAAAGCTTGTGAACACTCTAGAGACCAAATTTTTGACCCAATCTTTATGAAACGTTGTCAGAATGTTTGTCTTGATGATCTCTAGGTAAAGTTCGAAACTGGGTCATGTGGGATCAAAAACAAGGTCACCTGGTCAAATCATAGGAAAAGCTTGTGAACACTATAGAGGCCACATTTGTGACTCGGTCTTTATGAAACTGGGTGAGAATGTTTGTCTTCATCATTTCTAGGTCAAGTATGAATCTGGGTCATGTGGGATCAAAAACTAGGTCTCTAGGCTAGATCAAAGGAAATTCTTTTCAACACTCAGAGACCACAATTAAGTTTGAAACTCATGGGAATTAGTCAGAATGTTTGTTTTGATAATCTATAGGTCAAGTTCGAATCTGGGTCATATGGGGTCAAAAACTATGTCACCCGTCAAAATCAAAGGAAAAGCTGTGAACACTCTAGAGGCCAGAGTTGTAACCAAAGCTTTACGAAATTTAGTCAGAATGTTTGTCTTGATGATCTTTAGGTCAAGTTAAACTCTTGGTCATGCGGGGTCAAAAATTAGGTCATTAGGCCAGATCAACTCTGGTGAGCGATGTATAGGGCCATCATGGCCCTCTTGTTTTTTTCTGGGTCTTTAATCTTTAACCATCAGGGATCTTAAACACAACCCAAGTTGAAACGACTTTCAACTGCGATTCATTTTTTAAAGTTTAAATTTACGTACCTAGAAAACACGTCAAAAAGACCGTGTTTCGATTGACGTAAAATGGACAGACAATTGAATGAATGGGCGATCTGATTAACACAACTTGATGAATTCATATGACTTTGGTTAAAATCGACCCTAATGTATACACAAAATTGAGATTATCCTAGTGATCACAAAGAGCATGAACTATTGTTAATATTCGTTGATATGCAAATATTATCTAAATTTGTCCTGTTTTTAAGTAGTTGCAATTATATAATCAAATGTTGTTAAAATGTAGTAAAAGTACAAACATGTCTTAAGATAGCACAAATAAAACAGTTTTGTAGATATCGTTCTCTCTTTTCATCAGGTTATATTCTCCTTTCAACAGGCTATATACAGTCTCAGAATACATACATAATAGACTGTTTGCAAAATTGCAAACAAAATTAAGCGATGGAGCTTTAGGACAGCTCTCCAAATTGAACTGTATAACGTTAGGTATTCAAATTTGTAACTTCCGAGCTTTTATATAGTATAAGAGTATAAAAGCTGAACAGCAGAATAAAGATTTGGTAAAATATGTGTCCTTTAGCTGATATTAGAGACGGAGTTAAGTATATTCGAGAGTTAAATATGGACAAATGACGCTGTAGATTCTGTGTGTCAGAACGTTTTATACGAGCTTTCATTTACAGACGTAAAGCCGATTAACAAAGAGACTATTTAACTATGTACATGATGTATGGAGAACTCAGCTTCAAACCTTAGAATCATTTGAAATCCATTTGGAAAATGAAAATATATGTTATCATCGGTCAATGCATTGAATACTAGTATCGCCTACTTAATTATGTAAAAAGATATTTACAATTGCGATCGTCTGGAAATTCTACACAAAATAATGAACCAAAACATTCAATCTTGCCGACTGCTGCTTTTCCTACAATGAAATGCATTAAATAATTTATTACTTCAGCAATTGTGCATCTTTTCATATCAATATAATAAACAATTAAGTTACAATTAATCAGAATGTGGTTTCTATCAAATATCAGTATTCTGTCATGGGTACGGTTAGATGAAATCCTTTGTCATTTGAATTTCTGTCAAATATTAAACAACACTCAATAAATTGAAAAGCACCTAACCTCTAACGTATTTTACGCTTTTGCATGTTTTGAATTATACATGATGCACTGATGCATAATGTTAAAAAATATATTTCAAACTACGCCGTTTCTGCTATCTGTATATTTGCTTAACATGCAGTTTTCTGCAGTGACTCAACTGTAAAGACATTTTTTTAAGTCCAATAGTAGCGATCACAGTGGTATTCGTCGAAAGATTATTCCTATTCTGCACAATGCAAACTTCCGCTTAGTTTTAACGGGTATTTTTCAAGAGAAAACTCATTACAAAGGTAAGATTTTACATTCTCTTGGTAGATAAATATGTTTTCTGCATGGCTGAATAAAAAAATACTATTCGAAAATACTTTCTGTTTGTGAAATATGCGTTAGTTTCATCTCGGTATTTTCAACTTCCGGTATCGAGAAGCCATTTTGATCTATTACGTCATCTCCCAAAATCGCGTCTCACTAGGAGGCATCTCACAAAGGTCAAAGTGCAAGACTGGTAAAACTATCGTAAGGCTGTGTGTTTTTCCCAACTTGGTTTTCAGTCCATTTTATCGAGTATTTTCCCGTCGTATTTGCTTGAAATGATTTGCTTTGACATTTAAGACTAATTTACATCATGTTCCCTTCATATGTCGTCCAGTTTACAATAATTTTCATAAAATTTGGTCTTTTCTGAAGCCAGACGACATATTGATTTTCCGACGCAGTTGATCGCATACATGCGCATCACCCAATAGAAAAGTCACTGTGGCCTTTTTCCGATAACGGAAGTTTAAAAGCGAAACCGGAAGTTACGGACATGTTCCGAAGGAATTATCAGTAAACCATGCTGTAAAATGTTGTCAGACATAAAATAACTGTCAATGCTCATACTTCAGCACACAAGTAGGTAAACAATGATTGAATGAATGACACAAATATTAACTGTGTCAGTGGATTAGCGTATGATTAATTTTTATGAATGTAGTATCATATTATGATGGTGTTTGATATCACATGACTTTTTTATTTGGCAGTGGCTACGATTACGGTACCGTAATCCTAGCCTCCGGTTCTAGGATTACGGAAGTTCCGAATTCCTAGACAACCCTGTGACGATAGGCTAGGATTACGGAAGTATTTAAGAGGCATCAAATATATGTTAGGTTATGCATAATTGACGTTGTAAACTTACTTATTTCACTATTATTTCGTGCTATCTATCCGTTGTTTTTGGGTTAGAATAATCTTAATGGCGGCGCGAGGAAATATTATAGAATCATCTATGTTTCGTATATACCTGCATTTTTTTTTCATCAAATCAACACAAATGGTCTTTAATAAATACAATATAGTTATAAATAAAAAAAATCAAGTACAGAATATTTTTTTTAAACCTAACTTTGACACTCATATTTCTATTATATTTCCGCGCGCCGCCATTAATATAGCGTTTAAGATTATACTAACCCAAAATGGCGGATAGATAACACGAAAAAATAAGGCAGGCATGAGAAATCGCTATTGTAATTAAGTGAAATAAGAAGTTTTCAGCATCATTTATGCATAACCTAATATATATTTGATGCCTCTTAAATACTTCCGTAATCCTAGCCTATCCTCATAGGGTTGTCTAGGAATACGGAACTTCCGTAATCCTAGAACCGGAGGCTAGGATTACGGTACCGTAATCGTAGCCACTGCCTTTTTATTTCTACTTTCGGTTTGCAAATTATTATTTTTTTATATTCTACTTTTGGTTTGCAAATTTCTTGTTGACTGAGACACAAAGTAAACGAATTAAGAGATAAACTGTAGAATATAGTAGATCTGAGGGTGTTTCCTTAATTAAATTAGATCTATAATATTTTGTTCATTCAATTTTGCATGAAAATAAAAGAACCAGATCTACCAGATTTTTTAAGGTGTGAGCAGAAGTTAAATTTTATAAACCATTGCTTTGTAACACAATGAACATAAGCTCTGTAGAGTCTTTGGTCAACCATATTCTAAGAACAGTAAAAACCAGTTATACCTTAGTTACCCCCAACAATTACATTTAACCAATTTACAGCTTGGTTGAATGATGCAATCAAGATAAAGTGCCTTGCCCAAAGAGAGAAGCCAGGAATCGAACCTGGGGTATTCGCCTCCAAAGAAAAGCATCTTAGCCCTTTCGACCAATGCTTCCACATAAGGATATGTGCTATGAATTGTTAAATATGTGACTGCAACAATTTGCTATGATATCCTGGTTGTATTTTCCCAACAACTGAAATATTACTTTGCATATTATTTCTCAATAAATTGAGCCTGCTGAATTGTTAGTGATTTTTCACTTCTAATCACTTATGAATGAAATGCTAAAATATGTGTAAAGTTACTCTACATGTTGCCGGTATATTTGTCTGATATTAGATTGTACAATTTGGAGTAAACATAATAAAATAAAAAATTACAATGCAATTTAACATTTAGTCCGTGCAGTCTGATCATGGTCTGCACTGTTCGCCATTCAGTTCATATCTTATCTTTTTGGTAAGCATCCCTTTTAACATTTAATGGTACTGTCCAGATTGAAAGATGGACAAGTTAATTATAGAAATTTAACAGCTAGGGTAGGGTATACTAAGTAAGTTTGTTTAAACATTGGCATGTCCTCTGATGCACAGTTACGGAATTTTTCGGAATCGTTCAGATGTTTAACAGACAAAATAAGTACTATCACGAGCTTGGCGCAAAACTGTTGTATCTTGTTCTTTATTTATATACACTTACAATAGTTTTGCACCAAGCCCTCGTTATGGCATTTCAACTTAAATATGATTGTTCGATTACATAGAAATGCTATTCAAACAGATCTATTAAAACTTTGACTATTATTTTTGTATTAGGTTGAATCCTTGAACTTAGTTGTTCTGATGCTTTCACTACTACCTCCATGGATCATTTATTTAATCAACATATATTATATTTATTTCTCATATTATTTACAATTCTTGAAATTTATATTTATTTCAATTTTGCTTTTTATTTGACTGTCATTTATTTATCATTAATGTTTATTTTCTCTTCTTTTTTATTTCATTTCAGTTACCAATTTCAGTTATCAGTGGATTTGGTTGTGCCTTGATTTTTAAATTGAGCAGTAAGTAAGTATATTTATTTTGATATTTGGAATTTTCAGATCATGGCTTGTTTAACAAATGGAGACATTTGCAAAAAGGTTCTTGAAATTGGTGTGTGTAAGACTGTGCAGTATATAAAAAAAACATACCAGAGCAAAGTAACTGAAAGTACACTTAGGCAAAACATTGACAGGTTATTTAAGAAAAACAATAACCTTAAAAAATCAAGACACAGAGTGAAAGGAGAGCATAATCTGGAGCTTTTCTTGAAGAAACCCTACGAGTTTCCTGTTCAAAAATCTACATGTGAGCCTCAATCTGTGGAACAAAGGAATGGAAAGCTGACATCCAGGCTTGACCCATTTGACATCAACAGTGATAATCCAAAGCTGATAGCTATGTCTTATAAAGAAGTTGCAGACAAGTATGTTCTCGGTTGTGGAATATAAATAGAGTACCATACACTTTTGTGTATAATCTTTTACCTCGACTATCCAAAGAAAAGTATAGCTATTCTACTCACCCTGGCGTCTGTGTAGACGTCACACTTTGGACACTTGCTTTAAACTTTGGCTTGGTTAAACTTTTGCATGCAAGTACATAATGGCTATCATTTAAAGGAATATAGCTTTTAATTTTTTTTATGTTAATTACCAACCATAATGGGTCAAGTCACATAACTCTGACATGTATTTATCCAAATTATTCCCCCTTTTGGACTTAAAATATCCTGGTTAAAGTTTTACATGCAAGTTATTACACTCAAAACTGATGCAGATATCAAATTGAAACTTCACATTGTGTGTTTTGGTTCATTAAACTAGAGCCCTAACTCTGGCATGCATTTTTGCCAAATTATGCCCCCTTTTGGACTTGGGAAATCCTGATTAAATCTAAGTTTTTCATTCAACCCCGTTTCTTAAAGGCATACAGCTTTGGAACTTATTTTTAGCTCACCTGAGCCAAAGGCTCAAGGTGAGCTTTTGTGACCACTCGATGTCCGTCGTGCGTTGTGCATCGTGTGTTGTATATCAACAAATACTAAAAAAACTTCAGAACCAATAGACAGATTTACACAAAATTTCACAGGAATGATCCATGGGTGGCCCCCTTTCAAAATTGTCCGAAGAATTGAAATCTATGCAGAACACTGGTTGCCATGGCAAGCGAAATGAAAAACTTTTAAAAATGTTTTTGTCCAAAACCATAGGTTTTAGTGCTTTTCTATTTGGTATGGTTGATGTAGACTTACTTTGGGAAAATTTTCAATATCTTCATGTACAAAACCACAGGACCTAGGACTTTGATATTTGGCACATAACACTGTCTTGTGGTCCTCTACCAAGAATGTTAAAATTATCCCCCTAGGGTCAAATATGGACTGCCCTGAGGGTCACATGGTTTATATAGACTTATATAGGGAAAAACTTTGAAAATCTTCTTGTCTTAAACCACAGGTCCTAGGACTTTGATATTTTGTATGTGGCATTATCTAGTGGTCATCTACCTAGGTTATTCAGATTATGTCCCTGCGTTGAAAAGAGGCCTCATCCTGGGGCGTCCAAAGTTTTATATAGACTTATATAGAAATAAGTTTTAAAAATCCTCTTGCCTGAATCTGCAAGGCTAGGCTATTGATATTTGGTATGTTGCATTGCCTAATGGTCTAGTACTACAGTTGTTCAAATTATGCCCCTGGGGTGAAAAGAGGCCCTGCCCTGGGGGGTCCAAGTTTTACATAGACTTATTACCAGGTATATTGGAATGCAACAAGTATAGCACATGGGGACTGGGTGATTTCACATGACTTTTTACCAATATCCGATTGGCTTATCGCATTTATGGAACGCCGTTTTTGCAATATAGCTAGCACTCTATATGATATATAGAGAATGTTTGTGACCTGAATTCCTCATTTATTATTTCATATAATTTATTCAAACTTTCAACAATGTTCAATATTGATACCTTGTTGTGCATAATGTTAATTGCTCTTCAATTTCCTGGATTATGGTCCTGTGTTGTCAAGCAAGTCCAGGTGAAGGCATGAATCACATTTGTGAAAGCTCTAGTAAAGTATTTCAATAGTCAAGGAATGCGACCAGTTGAGCTAAAAGTTACGTTATATATGAAAGGGAAATATAGTTACTTTTGCTCAAAACGATAACTTTCAGAATTAGGAAATACATAGTTCATATAACTTCTGGCCGCAGGAAATCTTTCGACTTGTTATTATGTAGGAAATATCTTCTTGTCTATGTCTAGGTATTTGATATTTTGTAGGTATCATTGCCTAATTGAATTCTAACAAGATTGTTTGAATAATGCCCCTGGGGTAAAGAGGCCCCACCCCAGGGTGTTACTTGTTATATGAGTTATATAGGAAAAAAATACTTGGGACAATTGTTTACGATCATGAAACGAAGTGACATGCGCAAGAACCAGGTCTCTAGGTCAAAGGTCAAGGTCACACTTAGAGGTCAAATGATACAAAAATGAAATATTTGTCCGTAGCATTTCTTCTTCATGCAAGGAGGGATTTTGATATAACTTGGCACAATGCACAAGAACCAGGTCCCTAGGTCTAAGGCCAAAGGTCAGGTACAAGAATGACTTTATCTGGAACATATCTTCTTCATGCATGGAGGACCGTCATGAGACGGAGTGTCATGCGCAAGAAACAGGTCCCTAGGTCTAAGGTCAAGGTCACACTTAGAAGTCAAAGGTCAGATACAAGAATGACTTTGTTTGGAGCATTTCTTCATGCATGGAGCGTTTTGATGTAACTTGGCTCAATTGTACACCATCATGATACAGAGTGTCATGCGTAGGTCCCTTCTTTAAAATTACATCCCTTTGTTGTGACTATAAATAGCGTATATTGTAATTTTTTCATTACTAGTCCTAGGGAAATAATCGAGACCACTTTTATGTAGTACAACAGGCATGTTACATCCAATTTTGAGGTGTATTTTGACCTATCTCTACTTTGGAAGGTTTTTTGTGTGGACTTAGATATTTTTGGATTTTTTTTTTGTTGAGGGGGGGGGGGGGGGCTTTTTATGCCCCCGAAGGGAGGCATATAGTTTTTGAACCGTCTGTCTGTCGGTCTGTCAGTCTGTCGGTCTGTCCGCATTTTTCGTGTCCGGTCCATATCTTTGTCATCGATGGATGGATTTTCAAATAACTTGGCATGAATGTGTACCACAGTAAGACGATGTGTCGCGCGCAAGACCCAGGTCCGTAGCTCAAAGGTCAAGGTCACACTTAGACATTAAAGGTTATTGCATTGATGGGCGTGTCCGGTCCATATCTTTGTCATCGATGGATGGATTTTCAAATAACTTGGCATGAATGTGTACCACAGTAAGACGACGTATCATGCGCAAGACCCAGGTCCGTAGCTCAAAGGTCAAGGTCACACTTAGATGTTAAAGGTCTTTTTTCATGATAGTGCATTGATGGGCGTGTCCGGTCCATATCTTTGTCATTCATGCATGGATTTTAAAATAACTACGCATAAATGTGTGACACAGTAAGACGACGTGTCGCGCGCAAGACCCAGCTCCGTAGGTCAAAGGTCCTAAACTCGAACATCGGCCATAACTATTCATTTAAAGTGCCATCGGGGGCATGTGTCATCCTATGGAGACAGCTCTTGTTAAAGATTAACTTCTCTTAGTTGTTACTATAAATAACTTATATTGTAACTTCTTTATAATTTAGATAGAATTCTGCTTAATCAGGGTTTTACATAAATTTAGTGTATCTTTAATTTTAGATAATTTCTTACACAGTAGATTTCAGTGAAGTCCTCAGTATTTGATTTTAAGCTCGACTGTACAAAGTATATTGAGAGCTATCCTACTCAACCCCTTCCGTGTCCCAACCTTGCTCAATTTTTTTTTACATTATTCTCTTTTTTTCTCCTGATTTCTTACTTGATGGATTTGTTTCAAACTTAAAATAATTATTCCTCATAATCACCCACATCATAAGCAACAAGGGCCATAACTCTCACACCAATATTTCATGAATTACCCCCCCCCCCCCCCTTTTTACTTAGAATTTCAGGTTAAAGTCTTGAGGCACTTTCAGTCTATCTTAATTATTACTGCATGGATTTAATTAAACCTGAAAGTAATTGTTCGACATCTCCCACATTATATGACACAAGGTCCATAACTCTGGTACCAATATTTAATGAATTAGCCCCTCCCCCTTTAATTCAGACTTAAAATATTCTTCCATCTTATCACCAATATCATATGACACAAGGTCCATAACTTCGGCACCAAATTTTCATGAATTATTCCCCCCGTTTACTTAGAATTGAAGGTTAATTTTGATGCATTTTCACTATATCTTAGTAAATACTAAATGGGTTTGATTCAAACTTGAGTAGTTGTTCCACATCATCATCCACATCATATGACACAAGGTGTATAACTCTTGCACCAATATTTTAAGAATTATGCCCCCTTTTTGCTTAGAATTACACTTATTTATCCATCATTGGAGTCATTAAACACTCCAGTGACAGCTGCACCTTCCTCAGATGTGCCATGTTTCACTATCCAGCATCGAAACAGTCTAGCGCTCTGTCTCCTGTGACAGCCCTTGTTTTAACACTTGTAGCCTAATGGAAGAATTGAATGATGTAAGGGAGGAAAATGAAATGAAAAGGTCACAGTTAAATGACTCTATACAGGAAAAAAATGTACTGAACACAAGCCTTAAAAAAACTAGTGAAAATTTGAAATTTCAAAAAAATGAACTCAAAAGAACCTCTAGTCGTGAGAATTACTGGCGCGAGAAGTGCCGCAAAATTGAAGAAAATGAAAATGAATTGAAATATACTGAAGATGACATTGATAGATTGATTGGGGAAATTGCAGAACTAAAAACTCAAAGCAATGCAGATAAGGACATGATTAACTCTTTAAACGCACACATTGAATCTTTAAAACTTGAAAATGAAAGTCTTTCAACAGTTCAGCAAGGTATTTTTTATAACAATGTTACTAGATGTTATTCACCAGAAATGCATCTGTGTGTTTACAGTCTTTTAAACAGTCACGTCTCGACTGAAAATGTCAGCAAAGTCATTGAGAGTGTTCTTAAACTTGTAAATATAACACCTAATAAACTTCCTAGTCCTAGCACAATAAATAATTGGAATATTGAAAGGGGAATACTGGCCAAGAAACACTTATCAAGTGAATATGTGTCTGAACAAGAGAACATAACGTTACATACAGATGAAGCATCTAAATATGGCAACAAGTGGGGTGCTTTTGCATCTAGAGATAATGAAGGAAACTATCGGGTATTGGGTCTACGTGACATGGCTACAAAATCAAGTTTAGATACTTTAGATACATTTAAGGAAATATTAAGTGATTTAGACTTAGCCAGTGAGGGTGAAAGTAAGGGTGGAAAAAAAATCCTAAGTAATATAAAAAACACCATGAGTGATCGTGCTGCTACAGAGACTAAATTCAATGAGCTGTTAGAAGAATACAGGAAAGAAGTTCTTCCAAATGTTTTAGAGAATTATAATACACTAAATGAGGAATCTAGGGAGGCTATAGACAGAATTAACAACTTCTTTTGTGGCCTCCACTCAATAGTTAATATGGCTGAAACATGTCAGAAAACATTGAATGAAGTTGAAATTGCCCATTTTGATAACAAAGTACCTATAGAAAACAAGCATTTTGTTAAAGCTGGTCAATCTGGAACTGTACGATTAATTTTGAGCTCATGCAAGTGTTTTGCTAGAAGAGGAGATGAAAAAAATGGTTGCCATGGCAATTTTAAAACATATGTTAAACCATTTCTGCAAGAAAATAGCATGCAATGTTTACCGCTCCAACCTCTTAGAGGAAACCGTTTCAATATTCTTTTTACTAATGCAGGACATGTTTATTTCCTCAAAGACCAAATGAAAAGTTTTTTAGAGAAGACACCAAAAACGAATGCTCTTCTATCTTCTGTTTTATTTGATTTGAATGAGCCGTTCTTTTTAGCCGGCTGCAAAGCACTTGGACTTGTGTCAAAGATTATCACTACACCATTGTGGCATATAATTGAGTCGAAAAATGTAACTATTTCAGACATGAATAAGAGATACTTTACATTGAAAACATTTTTAGAAGATTCAAGGCTGAACCTTGATGACTTCATTAAAGGTAAACTAAAACTTTTTGAAGATGTAGATGTCAAAAAGGATAAAATCTATGAGTGCTTGGTTGAGGATAGCGATATTGATGGCTATGTCCAAACTATTCTGTTAGTAGTTCTACCAGCATTAACCAAACTTGTATTAAAACAGTTCAAAGATCATTTGCCTGGAGGAAACCATGAATTTATGAATGAAAATGAAACACTTAGTGTTGACAAACATAATAAATTTCCAGAGAGAATTTTCTCATATTTAGATCATATTTTAGCATCAAAGCCAAATATCAAAACTCTGGCTATTGAATCTCATATTACATTTTCATTAAATAAAACAGAGGCATGGTTGAATGAACAGGATGATATAAAGAACCTAATCACAGAAAGTAGGAAAGAGGTACAAAAAGAAAGAAAAAGATTTAAGGAAAGAGAAATGATCTTAGAAGACAAAAGATTTGAAAAACAGATGGAAGATTTTAGAAAGAAAGAGGAACTGGAAAGGAAAAGGATAGAGAAATTGGAGAAAGCAACATCAGACATGACATTATATGGGCTATGGCAGTCTGAAGATACAGTTAATAGAGAAATTGATAAAATTAAAAGTAAAAAAGATAAGGAGGAGGCCCTTAAAGTGCAATTAAGATTCCGGAAAGAGGTTTTTAAACAAATGACAGATTCAAATGCATATGCTTTTAGTAAGGTTGTAAATGGTAGAAGAGTACAACTTACAGTATCAGAACTGAAAGCAAATCTTTTGACATTAGTTAATAAAGCACATGACATCCCGTCCCTGGATAAAAACCACCTTTTAGTTGGGAAAAACATAATGCATAAGTTTTTAGTTGAGCAAAACCAAGCAGCAGAAGAGAAATGGTTTAAAGGATATGTTATTTCACAGGTAGAAAAATTATTAGAAGTAAATGGTTAAATGTTTTTTATTTAATTCTTCTATGTTCTCCTTAAACAAAAATTAAACCTTTGGTTTCTATACTTCGACTTTTTCAGGTGCCAGGCTTCTCTGAGTGGTTTAACGTCAAATACGATGAGGAAGAAGGGATATATACGTGCAAACTTGCTGAAGAATATATGGATGGAGATGTCGAAATAATACAAGAAAATGAGTAAGTAATTTTGCCTTAGCACATAACCTGTATCATTGTAAGTGTTTTAGCTCACCTGAGCACAAAGTACTCATTGTGAGCTGTTTCAATTTCACTGTTTCCAGTGTGTGTGCATGCGAATGTTAAAGCATCAGAATGTTAATCTTGATGATCATTAAGTCAGTAGGTTAGGTGAGCGTTACAGGGCCTTCATGGCCCTCTTGTTAATATTTGACTTTGACTATGTACTGTAATGTCAAATTATTCCTCTGGGTGGTAAAATGACCATGCCCCTATGTGTCACATGTACTTACTCTACTATAGATTATATAATTATGAGAAATATCTCACTGAACACTTAACACTTTTTTTACACTATAGAAGGGAGGCGTGGTCTAGTGTTTAAGATGTTGACCGCTTAATCTGGGGGTCATAGGTTTGAATTCCACTGGGGTCATGACCATGCATTCTCATATAAACTAAAGTGGTTTTCCAGTAAGCATACTCGAGAGTTGTTCAAATAAGCATGGAGCTTAAGTACAATCAAGCAGAAATGAATTAGTTTCAACTGTACGTCTTTTACCACTGTGAATTTTTCCTGCTTAATTTGATCTTTCTTGTCATATTTCAGGCAGTGATGTTTGATACCTGTTTAGATGACCACCAGCAACTGTTTAGATGACCACCAGCACTGACCTTCAAGAGCCATTGTCTATGCACTATGATTGAACTGTTCATCTGTTATTCTATCTTTGGTACATGTATATGAACTCATCAAAGTTGCAAACCAAATCAAGTAAAGTTTGGTCAAAATCACCAACACTTAAAGGACATGATCATCAACACTTAAAGGACATGTACATACTTTCTGGACTAACATGTCCAATGTATTTTTGTTGTGATATTATATGGATAATGTGTGTTTTTTAGCTCAACTGTACGAAGTATGAAGAGCTGTCCTACTCGAATCCACATCAGTGTCCTTTTGCATCCTCACTTTGGTTAAAGTTTTGATGCACTTTCACTTTATTGCTGTAATAACTTGATAGATTTCTTTCTGGCTCAAGGTCAAGGTCACAACTGAGGGTCAAAGGTTTGAGCCTTCCATTTTTTGTCTGCTCTTTATCTCGTAATCCCCTTGAAGGATTCATAAGAAAGTTGGCTCAAATGATCACCTCATCAAGACAATGTGCAGAACTCATGAATCTGCCATGCTGGCTCAAGGTCAAGATCAATACTTAGGGTCAAAGGTTTGAGCCTTCCATTTTGTGTCCACTCTGTATCTCCTTAACCCCATGGAGGATTTTCATCAAACTTTGGTCAAATGATCAACTCATCAAGAACTCATGAGTTAGCCATGTCACCTCAAGGTCAAGGTCACAGCACAAGGTCAAAGGTTTGAGCTCTGTATCTCCTAAACCCCTTGAAGGATTTTCATGAAACTTGGGTCAAATGATCACCTCATCAAGACATTGTTCAGAATTTATGAGTCAGTCATGTCAGTTCAAGTTCAAGGTCACAGCTAAAGGTCAAAGGTTTTCCCTTTCACTGTCCATAACAGTAGCGGGGAATTTAGCTGTCTTTCAGACTGCCTTATTTTATGAATTATGCCCCCTTCTTACTTAAATTTAAGCTTATTTTTTTTGGCATTTTCACTATATCTCTGTTATAACTGAGAGGATTTAATTCAAACTTCAAACAGTTATTCAATTCGATCTCTCACTTCATATTACAGGGTTCCCACGGTCAGGGAAAAGTCAGGGAAAAACATATTTTCAGGGAATTTTGTAATTGGTCAGGGAAATTTGGAAATTGAGCAAAAGTCAGGGAAAAGTCAGGGAAATTTGGAATTAGAGGTCGAGGGTTTAGGAATCAGTTTGTAAAAAAGTAAAAAGAATGTAATAAAAGGCTATGGCAGTTTCTTAAATTTTGGTGTAAACCTCGACTTTTACAAATATTTCAGTTAGCACAATAATATATTCTGTATTTCATATCCAAAAATTATAGTCTATCTATCATTAAGTCTGTTTAACAAAAGTAGTGTAGAATTTTAACAGAAAAATTAAGATTGTAGAACATAATTGTGTTAAGCAAGCTTATATCTCTTCTGTTTGCTTCGAACAGTGTCATGTTTTATAATTGCTATGAAATGTGTAGTCCTGCATAGTCAGTGTTGCCTGGTTAAGTTTTATGTTTAGGTCAGCTTTTCTCCTAAAGTTTAGGCTAAACTGT